>NC_083643.1:2136262-2208762 GCF_963576545.1 Limanda limanda | reverse complement strand
CTGAATAATGTGTCTTTACTTTTATTTTGACTCTGTCGTCTGTGTCGGACTTTCTGTGAAGACAAAGAGACGAAGTGTCGTTCTTGGTTTGAAAGTCGTGTTCTTCAAATCACTGTTTTTATTTTCGTCAGTGGAGAAGAAACATTTCTCTCCCGTGTGAAAAAAAAGTTCTTGTTTGATTCATGTCTGTCTGTCGCTGTGTGCATCTGTGGCTGTGACGACTCAGAACAATAAACAGTCGGTGGCTCGTCCTCACGTTCTGCTGTTTGATGCTTTTCATTCAGAACCAAAAGAAAATGGTTTTTGTCATGTGGCTCCGTAAGTTACTGCACTGAAGGATTCGATTAAGATGGAAGATATATCTCCCCCTGGTGGCTGGCTAGAGTATCGCTCACACACCCCATCCAACCCGAGATCTTCCTGTTTGAGTTTTTCAATTATGTACTCTAATCACATGTGCTGTATGAGGTCACTGGGAGCTTGAATTCTGACCTTTAACCCCCAAAGATGAATCAGTCTTATTCTTGAATCCAACTGAACGTTTGCACTCAAACTGAAGAAATTCCCACAAGGTGTTGTTGACATTTTGTGTTCACAAGGCAACAATTGTGCTTTGTCAGGTCGCAGCAAACTCGACCTTTTACCTTTGACCACAAAATTTAAATTACTTGATCCTTGAGTCCAACGTTTGTTATTACTTACTTATTTATATGAATAAGGTAACGATACAGATGCCGACTCTTTGCTGCCGGACTGGATTTTTGTTTCTTATCACCACGACAACATGTTTGTGTCTTATTTATTCGTCTTTGTTACACGTGAGACGACTGTGAGCACACTGTCTCTGTATCTGATGTCGGCTCTGGCTGTTGAACCAGTCCAGGATCTCCTGTTTGTTCAGCTGAAGCCACTTGATGTTGGCTCTGGTTCTCTCCACCGCCTGTTCCACCGCCAGCGTCGCAGAACCGAACCCGGCGGCACTGTTCTGCTCCACGAAGTCCTCCAGCTGGGAGAGGGAGACACGGGAGAACAGTTCAGAAAGAACAGTCCCACTCTTACAAGTTAAGTTAGATTCAGTAACGACTTCAGACCTGTTGAAGTTCAGCGGCTGTGGAGAACCTCGCGGTGACGCCGCTGATCATGGAGGCGAAGGAGAAAGAGCCAACGCCATATCTGAAATATAATTCATTAAATCAACAACAGCTGTTTGAAGAAGACTTGAAACTAGAGACTGAGACATAAACTCCTTCATGTTTACTGACGTTATGAGGTGAGAAGTAGAGTCATTTTCTATAGACTTCTATAGAAACTACAAGTGGAGTCGCCCCCTAGTGGGCAGTGCACAGAAGACAGGTTTCAGGCACTTTCCAGACCCAAAGTCTATGTTTTATATTCCGACAACGAACAAATTTTGTTTACATTTGTGTGTGTCTTCTTCTCTTCAGGCAGAGCGATGTCATCCTTAGTTAAAAGTCACTGAAGTGAAGTTAAAATCAAATCTTACTCAACTTTTTTGTCTTTCTGTGGCGTCGGCGTCAGTTCTCGTCCATCGACTGTTTCTGAACCAACTCGACCCCGGACGTCTTCCAATGTCGAAAATATAATCCACAGTCAAAATCTTACTCACTGTGTGAACATGTACTCCCACTGATCCCGGACAAAGTCCCAGGCCAGACTCTGTCCCTCCCTGTTGCTGGCGACGGACGTGATGACGGAGGTGGCGTCCTGCTTCCGGATCATAGCTGGATTCAAGGTGTGAGACAGGAACCTGGGAACGGAACCAAGACGGACACGCTTCAGGGTTCAGTCCTGAAAAGTTTCAGACGTCTTCTGCACGGACACGCACCTCTGCAGCAGCTGCTTGTTTTTGGTGCAGGCCAGAGCAGACATGAGTTTGCTCGCCTCGCTGGCTAATGTGGCGTTCTTGAACTGGGACCAACCAAACTCCCACTCGGCCTCGTCGCCGGCCGCCACCGCGCTGCAGTACACGGTCGTACGCAGGTTCGGATGGATCCTGACGAGAGAGACGCAGTTAATACACTGACTGACTGGATATTATGAAAACTGATTCTCTCAGTGTTTGTGCACGTTAATCTGGATCTTTGTTGTGCGTCTGTGTTGGTCAGTGATTTCAGACAAGTTCAGAGAAGCGACTGTTGCATTTCACCATCCAGCATGAAGCTGCTCTGTTATCCACTCAGGTCACCAGTGGTTAGCCACTTTAGCGTTTCACAGTTTTGGGAAATGACCATCAGAGTTGAGATATACTGGAGTTAAAGCAAATCAACTTTTTCTTAGATCCATGACTTAAAAGAACATAAAATAGACCAACGGATTGTCTCTGGGGTTTTCCATCCACTGTTTGAACCAGGCTGTGGTCAAGCTCTGACATTCTGTGAGTCCTGTCTTGCAGCCCATGGAGATGGCATTGACCTGGTTGTACCTGCAGGGGGAGACAAACTTGTTAAAACATGTTGAGTTCCTAAAGTTCAACAGAAAAAAGTTGTCACGTGTTTGTAATGCTGTGGTAAATCACCCAAGAATCTATGAAATGTAGGTACCCTAACCCTAGAAAAATGACATAGTATTCAAGGTGAGTTTACTCACTGGTCCGTGAGTCCGTCAGGAACACGGGTCCAGTTTGATGTTATGTTCTTAAAGTGCAGAAAGAGTGGAGTCACCAGCTTCCTCATGTAGTTCTGGAGGTTTTACAGAGAGGAGAACGAAGGACGCTGGTTAATCTGAACTCAAACTGAAGCTGCTTGTCAATCAAAAGTACCAGCAACTTAATTAAACATATTCAGAACTGAGTATTTGTGAAGCAATTATAAATATGGAGGAGAGATAAACTTTGATTTACTGCTTTTCTAATATATTGAGTCAACGTCGGCCAATGACAAGAACAAATAATGTTTTCAAAATGTTCAATGTAAAGTAAGAAACAGACGTTACGAGCTTCTGCAGAGATTCTCTGTGAGATGATTGAGATTCACAAAGATCAACGCCGGTAAGTTACTAAGTTTTCTGATTCACAACTGTGAACGTGCTTCTTTGTGGGTAAAAAGATTTACAGTATCTTGATTAAGACCCTAGTTCTTCTGGTTGAAACAGAGATTCACTGAAAAACTTCATCTATTTGCTCAGATGTATTAAAATCCTACAGAAGTGAAACTCTGAAACACACAGGTCCCTCTACATATGATGTGTTGCACCTGCATTGGCTGATAAGCGTCAGTCCGGTCCAGCATGAGGTCGTAGTACTGCAGGTTGTTCAGAGCCGACTGCCAGGGCATGTACTCGGTCTCCAGCAGCAGGTAGGAGGTCGTCCTCAGAGCCAGAGAGGTGGAGATGAACCGAGCTCTGCAGAGACAAGAGCTCGTCACGGGATTGAGATACAAAACACATTCACACATATTGGTTTTGTGTATCTGTCTTTGAAATTGGTTGAGCTATAAAACCATCCAGACAGACCGGGTCATATTTATTTATTAAGTTTATGGATCCGTTGTTTGAATTTTGAGCACAAAGGTTACTGATGTCGTTCTACTGCTCAACGGTCACATCATAAGTGAAAGTAAACTTCAACGGATTCTCCTGAAGAACAGAGAACTGCAGGATTCTGTCGGATTCATTCACAACCGAGACGTCTGCTCTGCATGAAACCACAGTGTTGCATGATGGGAAAGATAAACTATTGTGAGGTAACGCAAAATAATTCAGAGAAACGTGAAACACACACGTACGAATGAAACCAGGCGTGAAAGTGAAGGGACGCACCTGGCCAGGTTGAAAGCATCGTCCACCAGCTGCGCTCTGTTGATCACCGGGATCACCTGCACCACAGATTCAGATCAGTCACCGGACTTTAAACACAAGCAACTCATCAATAAAACACTGAAGAAACAGAGGAAGCACAACTGCAACACTTTGTCAGTTTCTAGATAAATCTTTAGTAGCAACTTTCCCTTTTTCAGAGGATGCTTCACTGTACCTGGTGCTCGGACTCCAGCTGAGCGAGGAGCCGCTCCCAGTTCCCCAGGTCGTAGTTGACTCGGTAAAACCCAGTGACATTGACGTTGGCCAGAATCCACAAACCTCCAGTCTTCATCTCCAGGTTCACAGCTGACAGAGGAAAGACAGACGGTAAAAACAACCGGAAAGTTTTAGCTTCACAATTCATTAATCTACATTTCCTTAATTCGTGAAATATCACACACCTTCCTTTTCCATCAGCCACCACATGTCTCTCTGGACTTCACCGGACTTCATCCACCGAACAGGAATCATCCACTCGTACCTGAGGGTGGGGGGGAATACACTTTACATCCTGACTGAGGCAAGAGGACGAGGACACAAATGAATCCTTAAATCTTAAACTATAGACTAATCCCTGCAGACATCATGAAACATGCTGTGTACCTGTAAGGGGATTCCGCTGTGACCTTTGACTCTGGATCCAGCAGAAAGTGCTTCTGGGATACCGCTCCTGTTGTGGTATCTATGGTAACCACAGGGAAGCCCATCTGGAGCACCCAGCGGTTCATGATGTCACCAACTGGACCAGGAAGTGACACGTTGTTGGCTTCCACCACCTGATGGGACAAACTTAGTCTCGATTCAAAGGGGCTGCGTCACTTTTTTGAAAATATAGAAATCTTCCCTCTTACCAGTTGTAATTGTTGCCACAAGTCATTTCCTACTGTGTTGCTGTAGGCGAAGTGGTTGAGGTACCGCTGGAGACAAAAGGAGGAAGAGACAGGTTTTTACTGAATTGATAGATAGATAGATAGATAGATAGATGGATACTTTATTAATCCCGAGGGAAATTCAGATCATCCAGTAGCTTATACAGTTAAACACCTCACTGACATACAAACATAAATCACATACGGAGAATATATATACAGATACAGGAATGGAATGCAATGATGGGATAGTGTCAGTGTCCAGTAGGGAAGTGTTCTTGTGCTGCTGGAGTGGAAAGTACACTAAAATATATATATATATATAAAACAACAAAAATATATGCATATATAAATATATAAATATATAAGAATATGTAGTGGAATTAGAATTAGAGGAAGATTCATCACATCAACAGGTTTTTGTTGTAATATTTAAAAAACATACGCTGAGTCCCTGGACGAAGATCGACTCGGAGAGAAAATCAGACAACATCCGAAGCACGGCTGCACCCTGAGGAGATGACATGTAAATATAATAAAACATCAAACATAAACAGGAACCATTTATCCAGAGTATAGAATCAGATTAGTTTACTTTGCTGTAGGAGATGACGTCGAACTGTTGGCCGATCTGGTCTGGAAGGATGATGCTGTCTTCTTCTGAGGACAGAGGATGAGACGAGGTCAACGCGTCCACCGCAAACACCCGGTGGACGTCGTCAAGTATGATCAGGTCTTTCTGGAGCAGGGACAGAAACGGATCCAGATTATTCTCACGTTATGAGTCTTTAATGTGACGTTCTGCTCGGACCAACGAGTTCTGACCAGGTTCCAGGCGGGCTCGGCGTGATCGGCGCCCAGGTAGGACACGTAGGAAGCGAAGCCTTCGTTCAGCCACACCTCGTTCCACCAGCGCAGAGTCACCAGGTTCCCGAACCACTGCAGCAGAGAGTTCACCGATCACTGAGGGAACCGGACAACACACACACACAGGAGACGATACAAGAACAACGGGAGAGCAGGAGTTCACCATGTGGGCCAGCTCATGGGCGATGATGGTGGCAGTGGTCTCCTTGTTCCTGATGGACGAGGTCAGAGGGTCGTAGAGAAGATTGGTTTCTCTGTACGTCACCAAACCCCAGTTCTCCATCGCGCCAAAGTAGAAGTCGGGTATCGCGATTTGATCTGAGAGGCAGAGAGAAGATTTGATGACTCACAGTCACTGGACGACTGTGACCAGGCGCAGGAACATGGATCACCTCAGGAATGTGAGATGATGAGAGATGATGATGAGTCATAAGCACCTGACTTGCTCAGCGGGTAGGAGATGTTATAGTACGACTGGAGGAAGTCCAGCACAGGTCCAGTCACATTGAGGGCGTAGTCTCCTTGTCCCTGATCGATGGCCGACCGGCGAGCCCAGATACGGATCTGAAGACAACAGAAGATCTGGGTTATTTTAATAAAAAGATGATGAAAAGATAAACTAGAAAATAAACACTGAAATGATCAGTGTTTGTTACCGAAAGTGTTCACAGTGAAATCAAGTAATAATTGCATTTTGTTGACTTTAATGTCAATATTAAGTAGTTTAAGTGAAATGTCAATAGTTTGAAATTGTAAAAACAGAAATAAGAGATTGCAGAACTCAATAATCAAATAAGGTTATGTTTTCTGTTTGTCCACCAACCATGAGGCCGGTGGTTCGATTCCCGGCTCCTCAAGTCTGCATGCCCATACTGAACCTGATTGTTGCCTTCAGTGTGAATGTTGTGTAACAGAAAATCGTTTGTAATATAGACCACTTAAAATGATCGATAAGACTAAAATCAGTCAGAGGAACATTTAAAATCTGTTATTTAAACTCCTCATTACAAGTATTGGGTTGTGTTGTGAGTATTTGGTTGTGTTTTGACTCTTGGGTTGTGTTGTGAGTCTTTGGTTGTGTTGTGAGTATTTGGTTGTGTTGTGACTCTTCGGTTGTGTTGTGAGTATTTGGTTGTGTTGTGACTCTTTGGTTGTGTTGTGAGTATTTGGTTGTGTTGTGACTCTTTGGTTGTGTTGTGACTCTTTGGTTGTGTTGTGACTCTTTGGTTGTGTTGTGACTCTTCGGTTGTGTTGTGAGTATTTGGTTGTGTTGCGAGTATTTGTCGACAAACTGATGATGTTAAAGTGAAGAACACCATTGAGCCGGTTACCAGAGTGTCTCCTTGTGTAGCACTGAGGTTTGTGTAGTCACAGACGATGAGGGCGAGCAGATACGTCGACATTCTCTTCGTCGGCTCGAACGTGGTCTGAGTCACGGCCACTCCGTCGATAGTTGTGTTCACAATTTCTAAAAAGAAAAGCGGATGAAAGTTAAAGTGATATCTGATTTTGGAGAAGACTTTCCTGGTTTGTGTCTCATGGATCCTCTGGGGTCCGTGCTGCCTTCACTGACCTCTCTCCATCCCGTTGGACAGGGCCACGGTTCCAGGAGGATGAGTCAGCGTGATGTAGAACACAGCTTTCATCGCCGGCTCGTCGAAACACGGGAACGTCTTCCTGGCGTGAGTCGGATGCATCTGAGACGTGGCGATGATCCTGTGGAATTCAATTTGACCGGTTTTTAAAATCATCTCAACCAAAACTGGTTTAGAGGAGAGCAGGAGTTAAAGAGAACGTACTTCCTGGTTCCGTCCTCTTGGTACTCGCTCCTGTAGAACCCGGCCAGGTCGTCAGCCAGTTCTCCGGTGAACTCGGTGAACAGCTGGTATCTCTGACCCGGAGTCAGGTCCCCGTTCAGCTGGATGACCAGGAACTGAGTGTCCGGCTGTAACCAGGTCGCCTGGACGCCGGGAGCAGAGCCGTCCCCTGGTGGGGGGGGGGACACGAGGAAAGACTGAGTGAGAGTTGGTCACAGATAAAACCATCAAGAATTAATAACTAAAATAACCACAAACACAACTTTTAGTCTATATTCATTTAACAGAGTTTGTTAGAATAGTTTGTGTGTATGTATGTGTGTGTGTGTGTGTGTGTGTGTGTGTGTGTACCTGTAGTAGTGACACTGACCAGGTGTGTGTGTGTGTGTGTGTGTGTGTACCTGTAGCGGTGACTCTGACAG
Organism: Limanda limanda; assembly: GCF_963576545.1. Lineage (NCBI taxonomy): Eukaryota > Metazoa > Chordata > Actinopteri > Pleuronectiformes > Pleuronectidae > Limanda > Limanda limanda. The sequence goes on along the minus strand of NC_083643.1, from coordinate 2,200,971 downwards.
TGTGTGTGTGTGTGTTTGTGTGTGTGTATACCTGTAGTAGTGACACTGACAGTGTGTGTGTGTGTGTGTGTGTGTGTGTGTGTGTGTGTGTGTGTGTGTGTACCTGTAGCGGTGACTCTGAGAGTGTGTGTGTGTGTGTGTGTGTGTGTGTGTGTGTGTGTGTGTGTGTGTTTGTGTGTGTGTGTGTGTGTGTACCTGTAGTAGTGACACTGACCAGGTGTGTGTGTGTGTGTGTACCTGTAGTAGTGACACTGACCAGGTGTGTGTGTGTGTGTGTGTGTGTACCTGTAGTAGTGACACTGACCAGGTGTGTGTGTGTGTGTGTACCTGTAGCGGTGACTCTGACAGTGTGTGTGTGTGTGTGTACCTGTAGTAGTGACACTGACAGTGTGTGTGTGTGTGTGTGTGTGTGTGTGCGTGCGTGTGTGCGTGTGTGTGTGTACCTGTAGTAGTGACACTGACAGTGTGTGTGTGTGTGTGTGTGTGTACCTGTAGTAGTGACACTGACCAGGTGTGTGTGTGTGTGTGTACCTGTAGCGGTGACTCTGACAGTGTGTGTGTGTGTGTGTACCTGTAGTAGTGACACTGACAGTGTGTGTGTGTGTGTGTGTGTGTGTGCGTGCGTGTGTGCGTGTGTGTGTGTACCTGTAGTAGTGACACTGACAGTGTGTGTGTGTGTGTGTGCGTGCGTGTGTGCGTGTGTGTGTGTACCTGTAGTAGTGACACTGACAGTGTGTGTGTGTGTGTCTGTGTGTGTGTGTCTGTGTGTGTGTGTGTCTGTGTGTGTGTGTATGTACCTGCAGCGGTGATTCTCACAGTGTGTGTGTTGTTCAGCACGGTGTAGTTGAGTTTGTTGGAGTGAATCAGGATCAGTTGTGTTTCCTTCACACACTCAAACTCCACTGTGGATTTTCCTGCAGACGCACAAAAGAAGGAGAAGAAAAGCAGAAGCTCAAAGATGACAAGTGGTTTTAACTAATGTTGCAGATTATACACGACCTAAAGCTTATAAAAAATAAGTTATGATCATATGTTAGGAATTTACTAAAAAAACTTCTTATTTTAATGTTTCATGTTGTTATTTACAGACTAAACCTGCAACAGATGAAAACTCAGTGTGGTTCAATCTCACACTTTCACAAGATGGAGGCAAACAACTCGTCTGATTTATGGTGCCTCATGTTTTTTAAATAAAATAAAGAATTCTTTGAAACGACCTTCGCTTTGTCCACCAGTGAATTCGAGGCCGGTGAACAAAGCACAAGATGACGAGAGAAGGATTACAAAATAGGAATATGACTTTACATCGGAAGCATGTGCTGTAATGAAATAAAGCTATAAAAGTCGATGGCACCAATAGAGGCTTGAAGAATGTGTGTTTCCATCGTGTGAGGTTTTATCTGTTTACTGGGACACGTGAGTCCAGAGCAGATAAGAGACTTTGATCACCGGTGAAGATGTAGAGGCCGGAGGTCGGGTCACGGCTGAGCCGAGGCCACAGGCTGATGTCGTAACGTTCAGGGACCAGAGCGCTGGAGAGACGATGCCTGAGCACAACACACAACTCCACTGAGCAGATATATACACATACATCTAATACATCATGTACAAAATAATTTTTTATAGATTTATGAACAGAATTTGTTCACAAACCGGATAAATCACCTCTGTAGGTTTCAGGTTAGGGTTTAAACCATGAATGTAAATAAAGATGGATGATTTGACAGCATATAGGATAGGTCATAAACCCACCTCCTCCATGTTAGCAGATGGGACATGCACCCGTAATACACATAAAAGATGTTGTCTGTCAGTTAGGTTGCTCTCATCCCACTGATGTTTGTTTCAAATGTTCATGTTTCTGATGAGTTTGGTTCTTATTAGTTATTTGATGATGTACAAACTGGGTGAAAAGTCATGATTGACAGCTTAAGTCACAAATGAAATCAATTTGAATCTGTTAAAGCTGAGTATTTAGTTACTTTACATTAGTTTCAAACCTGTGAACAAAATAACAATTGATCAACCAGATACAGCGAAACATTAATATCAGGGATCACTATCGTCAAAGTCATACATTTGCAATGAGTTAACGCTAGCGGGAGATTATCAAGGATAATGATGGTATGATAAAATAATAAAATAATAAAAGACAGGAGATAAAGGTGAAATAAAGACCAAGTCGTAAAATACTAAAAGAGGATAAACTAAAGATAAATTAAAACAGTTTTAAAAGAGAGGAGATAAAGATGTTAGTTTGGTTTTAATTAGTAATGTGGCTGAAACATTATGATTGACAGCTGAGACAGACTCCAGCTAACGTCACCAGCACGAGACGCCCGCTCCCGGTAGGAGAGGCAGTGGGCGTCTTCATCTCCAGTCTACGATTGGTTCTTGCAGCAAAGGAGAGAGAGAGAGAAGTGTCCGTCACCTACCTGTCCCAAGGAGCCGTGACGTCATCACCCCCGTCCCCCCCCGTCAGGGCAATAGTCCACAACGTGACAATGGTCGCCACGGAGACCAAGGCCAAGACCACGCACAGAATGCACAACTTTCCGACTCTGCAGCTTTTCCCCATGTTCCGACTCGCGGCGAGCAGGTTTCCACACTGAGAGCAAGAAACCAGCCGCTGTGGGAAAACTAGCTCGCCTGGTTCCTGTGATGCAGAAGTGATTCGTCATCGTCATTATCTAACACATCATTTATTGGCTGTTGACAAATCAGTGATAAAAACACGTCTGCTGAAGGTTCACAGGCAGAGGACGTTAAAGGTTTTATTGTCTTTCTCTCACGATGTTCACAGGTCAAAGCTTTAGTTCAGTTCAGCTGTTATCAGGGTCTGCACAGCACGTGTGTGTGTGTGTGTGTGTGTGTGTATGTGTGTGTGTGTTCTAATGTCCTCTCAGCTTCATGTTTACTGGATGTAACTACACATTAATTCCTCTCTTAAGCCCTTTTAAAGGCAAAATTTACTTCATAATATACTGAAATACTGTAAATTTAAGATTTAGAGAAAGCTCCACTATAAGCTGATGTTTGGAAGTATTTAAATTTGTCTGTTTATTTTATCCGTTTCTTTTGCCACTACTTTTGAATGTTCTTTTATTTTATCTCTTTGAATTTAGATTTTATGTAATATGATTTTGCTGTCATTGATTTTAACTGAATTTGTTGATTTTAACTGACATTGTAATCCTTTACTTCTTGTCTGCGTTTGTTCTCCTGGTGAAGCACTTTGTAATTAATGGCTTTTATTATTATTATTATCAGCAATATTTTACTGTATCTTTTACCTATGTCTTTTAATCAAATTGTTAAATGAGTTTATTAAGACAAAAGGGGAAAGGTTCAAGTTTATTAAGACCTTCTGCCAGAGGGTTTATGTTTTTCACTTGTTTGTTTGATTGTTTGTTTTAAACAGGATTATGGGAAAATTGGATGGGAACCAAATTACATCTTGGTCCCGATCCAGGACCTTTTTATTACTTTCTAAGGACTTAGAGAATAATCATGATCATTTAAAATGGGCATATTTTATGGACTGATATTCATGAGTTTGTGTGATTTAGTAGTATTTGAGTTTAGGGACCGTTGGGCCTTGGCCGTGCTTTGTTTATTCTACTTTTCTTCTTGTATACCTGTCTATCAATTTCCTGATTGATTAATATCGTATTTAAAGGTGGTTTGTATATATATTTTTTCATGTGCACCTGCAATCCTTGATGGAAAATAAAAATATACATATATTTAAGAACAATGAAAACAAGAATGTCTTCAACTTTATCAGAAATTATTTTGTATTGTGACAAGAAAATAAACATCCACTCTTTAAATTACAGAAAAACAGGAGAAAATAATATTATTAAATACAGAGCTGATATGAACAGAAGAGGATGAACATGTTTTTCTTTACACGACATTACGAGAACAAAACTCAGAGTCTTTGACATGTTACAAAAAATCTCCAATTGTGAGAAAAGACTTTTACAAAACCAAACTGTAATTTTGTTAATTTCAGAGATTTTGTCTATTTAAAACTATGATTTAAAAAAAAGTATAAGACAAACGACAACAAAAACATCTTCTATCCGGCTTTAAATATCAACACATCATTACTGACTATGCTTTATTTTCTAGGGCTTCGTTTCAGCCAAGAACCAGTTCAGGACGTTCTGCTTGTTCTCCGTGATCCATTTGTTGTTGCCGACGGTTCTCTCGATGGACTGGTCCACCGCCAGGGTGGCGGAGCCGAAACCCACCTCTGAGTTATCGGCCTTGAACTGCTGCAGCTGTGATGAGGAACAAAACAGATAAATTCGCGTCTGGGGCAGTGACTCAGCAGTTTGACGTGATAACAACACAGATGGCTTGGAGGACAAAGTGTGGAAAACCTCCTCCTGGGTAATAAACTCATGAAAACACCAGTGTTACAGGTTCCAAAAGAATAAGAAGTTAGTGTCAGTGCCTCCTTCATTAAACACAAGCAGCAGGACACGATTTCTGTGATTTTCAAATGTTTTTAAAAGCTGAAGTTTAAAGTTTTTAGTTTTGTCGGAGGAAACAAGATATTTGATGACATCTCCTTGAGTTTTCTGTAATGGTTTGGCTCCCTAAGGAAAAATCGCATTCAGTTTCTGAAGAGATGTTTACATTTTCAGCCATAATATTTGAACCATCCAAGGTAGACTCACCACCAGCTAGGATATTGTAAAACAATGCTATTTTCTCCTGTAGAGGCCACAAGCCTGTATGATAACAACTGTGTTAAACGTGTTTCACTATATCAAGGAGAAGCACTACACTACCCATAATGCTCAGGTGTTGTAGCAACTGCAGCTCAAGAGACAAACGCTGTGTATATGTGTCATTCCATAAAAACTCATAGTGGAATGTCAAACCTGTTTCAGCTCAAAGTCAGTGGAGAAGCGTTTTGTGACGCCATTGATGAGGTTGGAGAAGGAGAACGATCCACCACCGTACCTGTGAGGGGAAATCAAACCATCAGCTGCAAATTAAAACCACTTCTACTTCGTTTTGCCTTTAAGCCGTTTGTTCTCTAACTTTATGTACTGAAAGTAAAGAAGCTGAATGACATTATAGATCTATCACAGTGGTTATATTTGTGAAAAATTAACATAGTTAAACATTTGTATAATATGAATAAGCAGTGAAATGTCCAACTACAGATTTGAATCAGCTGCACAGAAACCTCGCTCATCATCGTTTGAGTCGTGACCAAAGTTCGTCCGAGTCAACAAAAGATCTCACTGATGATAAGATGGACTGTAAAACCACAGTAAATCTTTTTATGTGTAACTGGGCTTCACTTTGTGTTTCCTAACACTCCATAAACCTGCGTTTACAACCTTACACTCCCATTTAAAGTGTCCTATTCTGGACTAGATGCTGAGCACAGCTGAATGTCTGTAGTCAGTAAAACGTTTCTCACGTTTCACTGTTAGGCAGCTATGTTAGAAAATGCTGAGTCATACTCACTGATTGAAAATGTACGACCACCGGTCCCTGATAAAGTCCCACGCCAGAGGCTGACCAACCACGTTGTTGGCGATGTAGACGATAGTGGAGGTGGCGTCCTGCTTGCGGATCATGTCTGGATCCAGAGTGTACTCCAGGTACCTGAGAAGGTTAACACACAGCAGCAGGAGGAGTTTATATATATATATATATATGTGTGTGTGTTAATGTGTATTTATACTGTATAAATATTGGTAAGTTGAGCAGACCTTTGGAGCAGCCAGGGTTGTTTTGTGCAGGACAGAGCCGAGCGCAGTTTTTCAGCTTCACTAGCGATGGTGGCGCTCTGGAACTCCGACCAAGCAAAGTCCCACTCTTTAGCGCCACCTGCTGCGATGGCATTGCAGTACACCGTGGTACGTAGGTTGGGGTGGATCCTGGGGAAGAGAGGAAGTGTCTAAATCTTAGTACAGCACAGATAATGCAATTTAAGAGTAATAAGTAATCCATTGGGATGGTGTACTCACGGGTTAACCTTGGAGTCCATCCATTGTTTGAACCATGTCTTCACCAGGGTTTGACATTCCTCATGGCCTGTCTTACACGCCTGGCTGATGGCATTCACCTGATTGTACCTGAAGGAGACATGAGGAAGACGAGCGTTAGAAGACGTGAAGAGGATGTGCAGGAGCGTGTTTGTGAAGTGCTCTGGACGCTGAGGGATCTTTACTCACTGGTCAAAGTGTCCAGTCGGTACTTTAGACCAGTTATTAGTCAACCCCTTGTAGTAATTAAACAGAGGGACGACCTGCTTCCTCAGATAATCCTAAAAACAAGGAGAACATGCTGCAGTTAAGGAAATCGGATATTTCCATTAAGGTTCAGATCATGAAAACAACTCAATTAGCTTTGCTTCTTTATATTTGTATGTTTTTTTTAATGTTGCACACCTGCATGGGGCCGTAAACTGCGCTGCGGTCAAACATGAGGTAGAAGAAGTTCAGGTTTGTCAGAGCCGATTGCCAGGGCATGTAGTCTCTCTCCTGGTTCAGGTACTTGGTCGTACTGAGGGCGCGGACTGTCGGGATGATCTTTGCTCTGTGGAGTTTACAATGTTAAAAAAGTTATACATTCCACTCTTTAATACACTGCAGAAATTTATGACATTGTCTGGATTTGTGTGCTTGATGGTTTTTTTCGTAATGTAACAACTTTAATTTCGTAACGTAGCAACTTTATTCTCGAAACGTTGCAACTTTATTCTAGTAACGTTACAATTTTATTCTTGTAACATTGCAACTTTGTTCTTGTTACGTTGCAACTTTATTCTCGTAACGTTGTAACTTTATTCTTGTAACATTGCAACTTTATTCACGTAATGTTGCAACTTTATTCTAGTAACGTTACAATTTTATTCTTGTAACATTGCAACTTTGTTCTTGTTACGTTGCAACTTTATTCTCGTAACGTTGTAACTTTATTCTTGTAACATTGCAACTTTATTCACGTAACGTTGCAACTTTATTCTCGTAACGTTGTAACTTTATTCTTGTAACGTTGCAATTTTATTCTAGTAACGTTACAATTTTATTCTTGTAACATTGCAACTTTGTTATTGTTACGTTGCAACTTTATTCTCTTAATGTCGCATCTTTATTCTCGTAATGTTTCGACTTTTGTCTAGTTATCCGATACTCCTTCCTACAAAATAAAGGTGAAATGTCATTATTTTAAAGAAACAATTGAAAAATACGTGGCAGGATCTGTGTAATTGGAGCTGTACAGTAGTATTACTTGACTAATATTACTAGCATTTTTGATATTATTAAAGTATTTTGGCTTTATTGAAGGCAACAAGTTAAAAGTCACAATTGTCTGCCTTTGCGTTCATCCTCTGTTCAATATCACATCAGCTGGACTCACCTCGCCAAGTTAAAAGCATCGTCCACCAGCTGAGCTCTGTTGATCACTCGAATAAGCTGCAAAAACAACATGTCTCTGTTAGTTCTCTTGAAAGGAAACATTAGGAAACATGTTTGTATGAAGGCATCAGTCAGAAGTGTCTTACCTTATGATCTGTGCTCAGAGCGGTTTGCAGCTTGTCCCAGTTGCTGTCGTCATAGTTGACTCTGTAGTAACCCACCACATCGAGGTTGGCTAGCACCCAATCACCTCCTGTCGTCTTCATCGCATTGTTTGGTGCTACAGACGACAAGGAGGTCGAAGTTACAACGTTTTCTCTCCTCAGAGTCTGAACTAGGCTTCATGTGTTTGTTCCATTGTTAGTTTTGGTTTCACGTTGTAATTTAGAGACTAAAGAATCTCGTCTGACGCACGTTCTGTCGTCATCACCTACGTGGGCGGAGTTTAGATCTATACTTGACTCTGATTGGTTGGTAGACGCCGTGTGTCCGATGTCAGTTTGTTGTCAATTCAGCTGTTGTATGCGCTAAGGTTTTTTGAATGAATTGCGTAGAAAAACTTGGCAAAAATGATATTTACTGTTATATGATGTATACTTATTAGTTTGACTTATTATTGATTGCTGAAAGGCAAACCACAACCATTTAAAATAGTGCGTATAAATTAATGTGACTTAAAATCCCAACATTGCTGCTGAGGTCTGTACATCATACCTGATTTTTGCTCCAGCCAATAAGGTGTCTGGGCTATGCCATTCTTAGCCCACTTGATTGGAACAATCCATTCGTAACTATAGGTGAAACAAATACATCAATTAGTCTAGTTCTCGCTGTTTATGCATTTTGCCTTTTTGTGAAGACGATAGTGGAGAATTTATATTTTGTATCAATTAGTACGTCATGACTTTGTTGTTCTTATGAGAAGGAGCAAGGATAGAAAGTGTGTGATCATACTTGAAGGGAGACGGAGCTGTGACTTCAGAGTCTGGATCCAGGAGAAAGTGCTTCTGGGAGACGTCCCCACTGGTGGTGTTTATGGTGACCACAGGGAAACCCATCTGCAGCACCCAGGTGTCCATGATGCCCCCAACACTTTCAGGCAGATCAGTGCCAGTGGCGTTAACGGCCTGTGGAAACAAAACCATAAGTAACAGACTAATCTAAATGTTCAATGAATGTGAAGAAGCTGGAGAAAAGAACTTGCCATTTGCAGATGGTTCCACAGATCGGTGTAAACTGCATTCCCAAATGCAAATTCCTTCAGGTAGGTCTGCAAGAGAAAGAGGTTATTTAGCATTGCAGGGTTAGAGGTTAGTTAGGCTTAATTCTTTCATTTCAACTTTAATTTTGTCCTAGCCGTTGTTATTGTCAACAATTGCTCTGTGCTCCTTTATGTGTTCTGGCACTGGGAGTATCAAAATGAAAAAACTGAGACAAACTCAACCCTAATGAATGGTCACATTCTCATGTTTGAGAAACAAACAGAGAACACATTTGAAAAGATTTGCCGATGTGGGAATTATTGTATCATGTTCCTCAATGAGGTCCTTACCCTGAGTCCCATTACGAAGATTTCTTCAGTGAGGAAATTCGACAGCATTCTTATAACAGAAGCTCCCTGAGGAACGACAAAGTCATTTGACATGGTCAGGTGAGCAAACTGTGTTTGAGCAGCATTGTGACAAATCAATTAAGTCATTCCGACAATCAAATAGTTCTACGGGACAGGAATATAAAACATAACCTGGGTTCATTGATGCTAGGAAGATACATGATATGAGAGTGGGACACAAATCATTGAAACTCATGATGTGAGAACCTGGTCTGAGGAAAGGAGTGTGACTTCACCTTGCTGTAAGAGATGGCATCGAACAGCTCGCTGATCTGCTCTGGTCTCTGGATGTCTTCTTCTCTAGACGACAGAGGGTGAGAAGAGGCCAGAGCATCGACGGCAAACACCCTGTGGATATCGTCAAGCACGATGAGGTCTTTCTGTTGAAACAAATTAGACAGAAAGCTGAAAACGCCATCGGACACCAGCTCCAGTGTTCTACATGAGTTCAGATTAGTCCATTGGGTGAGAGGGAGACACCATAGACTGGGAAATACTCACTATGTTCCAGTCTGGTTCGGCATCGTTTGCTCCCAGGTATGCAACATAAGATGCAAAGCCTTCATTCAGCCATAAGTCATTCCACCACCTCACGGTCACCAGATTACCAAACCACTATAAAGACAGCACAGAGAAAAATGTGTCAATGCCTAGAACATTTGCATAAATTAATTTTGGGACATGGAATTTGTGAAACAAAGTTCGGCTTATATGTGCAGTCAAAGACTTTTGTTCCCAGGATGCCTCAATGTCACACAGAGGTGTGAAAACCCCCAAGGGACACAGGTTTCAACTCCTATTGGTCACTCTGGACCCCATGACCTGTGAGGTCACCGGGCCAATATAAGGCCTGTTCCCCCTCTCTTCTATCTATTTTCTACAATCCCTCTGAGGGGAGAAGCCTGGTTTCTAGAGCTCACAACTTCTCTTTCCATCCAACTCTTCGAGAGGAGCACAAAGGTGCAGCTTCCAGCTCATCTCACCAGGGAAACCTCCTCGCAATCCAAGCTCTACCAACCTTCAAGCAGCGACGCAATGTCCTGTAGGAAAACTTCAAAGAGGAACTGACCAGCCGAACCACGAAGGCAGGAGCCACAAACCAGTCAGACAACGTAACCGAACTGCGAACTGCACAGCAACCTCTTTTCCCTTTCCATGGATGGGTAACATAATCTGGGCTTAATAATTATCCTAGGCTAAGCAAAGACTTTATTCGATTCTGTGTGATGTTTATAAGTTTGATTTGTTGCTATATTTTGGTTATAAGTTATTTTAAAGTTGATCTTAGTTTGTTATGCTCTTCACAGTTTTTCTTTGCATTTCAATCTACACTCTCTAACTTGACACAAACACACAGACACACGCATATCTCTTCACCTCATTATCTCTGACCCCGGCCACATGTCATTAAGACTCCGAAGAGGGGAGGTCGTTATCTTTAGGGTGGCCAGCCACCATATTGGAAGCATGATGACACACACAGACACACACACTCACATACACATCTTTGTTTAGTAAGTACTCCGTTAGTAATTTGTGTTTTTATACTTTATTATATTCAAAATAAATGTTTTCCTTTCCCAAATGTTTTTTCATTAATGTTGCATTAGTGAATTTTTCCAACCTCTACACTGTCAAGAACTCTATTTCCCTCAACTAAGCTAACTATCTATATGGTAATTTTGGTAATAGTTATTAATTTAAATGTTAATCAGAGTTCCAAATTTGTAGTTAGGACTTTTATGACACTTAATCACTAAATTGGTTATCTTTTCCCTTCCTTTGAAGGGTGGCGCCCAGAGGTAACCTTAATCAATTAAAGTTATTATTTAATATTAATATTTTTAATGTTAATATGTGGTGAGGGTCAGGAAATAGTTTGTGTCTTTCTCTGCAGCGTTTCCCACAGAATGTAATCATATGAATGCACTCGAACATCACTGTCACACACAGCGAATTTCGAGTGACGGAAACACAGACAAAAGAAAATCCTTGACATTAGCCTTGGTGGAGGTGAACCCAGAAATGACATTAAACGTTAAAACAAACCATGTGAGCCAGTTCATGAGCGATGATGTTAGCAATCGTCTCCTTGTTGGAGTTGGAAGAGATTCCTTCATCGTAGAGCAGCGCCGTCTCTCTGTACGTGATCAGACCCCAGTTCTCCATGGCTCCAGCGCTAAAGTCTGGCAGAGCGATCTGATCTGTGTCAAGAAAGAGATCATTCGTGGTTCATGCCCAGAAAATAGAATAATCAAGTACAATTAATTATTTGAGGGTGTTTGAACTCTCAAAGGCTTCATATGCGAAACAGAGAGTAGCCTCCTCAGGTTGGCTGATTAGGGATCTACTCTCTGGGTGAAACCAGACTCATTCAGATCCAGATCATCATGTGGCTGACTCACCAGATTTGGGCAGAGGGTAACTGGAATTGTAATATCCCTCAAAGAACTTAAGGATGGGTCCAGTTTTGTTGAGGGCGTAAGCTCCTTGTCCTGCATCGATAGCAGGCTTCCGGGCGAAGATACGGATCTGAGCAGACAATCAAACACATAACATTAATTTCTGTTGGCCTGAATATTTATTTATTGAAAACTAGTGAACCTATATGGTTTTAATTTGATACCAGCTGTTTAACGTATGCTATTAGAGTGAGAAACGATGTTGTTTGTATCGTTTAACTTATAACGAAAGTTGTAGCTAATAAAAAAGGCCAGATTACAAAATAACGTAATCAGTTTTAAAATGCTGGTTGTTGCTGCTTCCTGTAAATACAAACTGAGTTCATGGCAGAGGTACGTGTCAGTTACCAAAACATCATCAACGGTGTTGTTGATGAAGGTGAACTCGCTGACGACGAAGGCCAGCAGGTAGGTGGACATTTTCTCAGTCTGCTCAAAATCTGTCTGCTTCAGATTCTTGCCATCAATGACGACGGCCTTTGAGTCTGTACAAGAGAAAAGTTATTTTTATGTATCTTCCTCATTTGTTCAATATGTCTTAGACGGTGAATAAAAAAGTGTTATTGTCGTGCAACTCACCTCTTTGTGCCCCGTTGGACAAGGCGACTGTTTCAGGGTCGTGGATCAGAGTGATGTTGAAAGTAGCTTTCATAGCCGGCTCGTCAAAACAAGGGAAAGCCTTTCTGGCGTCTGTCGGCTGCATCTGAGTGGTCGCAACAACCCTGACGGGAAAAAGACAAATTAAGTTTGTGTTTGAAAAACAGCTCAATGTTTTCAGCAAACAGCTTGTATGGAGTTTTGCCAAATCCAAATTTACTTTAATTAATCAATTCTTTAGCCTGGATCAGCACAAAGACTGGAACCTTTCTGTGTTGGGTGTTTTTTTTTACAAAATACACCTTTTAAAATAGAAAGGTTATCAAAACTCTTTTTAGGACCAAACTGAGAGTTTCTAAACCCTCTGGATTCACACTCGATGTTATCGGACACATTAGGTTCACATACTTGCGCTGTCCATTCTCCATGTACACGCTCCGGTAGAATCCTCCCAGGTCATCAGCCAGCTCTCCAGTGAAGGCGGTGAACAGGTGGTACCATTGGTCCTTCATGAGTTTCCCGTCCAGCTGCAGGACCAGGTACTGAGTCACAGGCTGCGGCCACGAAGTCTTGATCGCCGGGGCCTTGACGCCGCTGTTGACCGCGGTGAGCCTCGCCCACTGGCCATTCTCAAGTGTGGTGTAGTTCAGCTTATTGGAGTGGATGATAATCACGTCTGTGTCCTCGGTGCACTGAAACTTCACAGTGGACTCACCTGCAAGAACATGAAATAACTTATTTAGAAACTCAGTCACAACCAAGTCCCTTAGATTAAATCAAGCTGCGCCGCATTACACAGAATCATAGATACAGGTCTTCTCTGTCAGTAAATTGTTTTTCTTTGTTCTGTTTGAAAAAGCACCTGAAGTTGTTTTTAAATCTTGTTTGCACTGATTCGTCTCTGACAACTCGCCACAGCGATGACGAGAACTCAGCTAATAAAATGTTATCTCCACCTTGGGACATCATATGATTAAACTTTATCTCGGAGCAACTATCTTGTCCTATCAAGATCAAATAATATTTCACCTATCAGGACTCAGGGTTCCGTGAAAAAAAACGTACTGTTCTAATGAAGTGAGAAAGATACTGTGCAGCAAAAATATCAAACCTGTAGATTGATGTAACGACTGAAATATTGTGTGTAACAAATGAGTTGTCGTTGCTATTCAGAGAAACTGTAGAATTAAGGTTTATTCCTTAAACAACTATTCAATCACTTTTACATCTAAAACCGCACAGTAACAAAACTACAATGAGGAACTTTTCTGATGAAGTTGAATTTGACGTTTTGGAAAAAGATTTTCCCTCGAAAGCAAGACAATGTAAAGTATCTTTACTTTGTAGTGATTCATAATATTTTCTGCTAATAATAAAACAACAACGACAATTATTAATTATTATAAACTGTATCCATAGAATGTACTATACTAGATATCTAGATATATTCATTCAACTATAAAGAACTGTAGCATGAAGAAAAAAAACAGACACGGAAAATAAAAGGAGAATAAATGAACATGAGCGGAGAAATTAGAATAATATTATAGATTAAATCATAAATAAAGAAGTAGAATAAGTGTAACCATTTGTAAAAGCTTTTTATAAAATAAGGTTTTAAAAAGTCTGTCCAATTAAACTCAGATGTGTCAAAGTGGCCTTCAGGTGATGGGTGAGTGAGGGTCAGATGTCAGGAGACTAATCCTGATCCAGAATCCTATAATTCATTAACCTCTCGTCTGACTTTACCTCCATCACTGTTTCATCTGTTTGAAAAGCTGCCACACTCCTGCAGCTTTTACTTCTTAAACACAGAGGAGGATTTCATTTAACTCAAACACCAACGCTACTGATTCTCACCAGTGAAGATGAAGAGTCCAGTGGTGGGGTCTTCCATCAGCCGGGGCCACAGCAGGACGTTGTAGTGCTCCGGCACCAGGCTCTTGGGGAGCCGGTACTTGTCCCAGGCTTCGTTGGACGGGACAGTCGTCATTTCAGGCTTGGACGACGTTGGTCCGACAGTCGGTCCGACCGTCGGTCCGACTGTCGGTGAAACCTGATTGTCGTTGTTTTTAGCCTTTTCTTGCGAGTAGACGACAGACAGAGCTATGATGGTTGCCAGGGCCCCTGCACCCAGGATGACCCCCACCACCCCAACAGCTTTACTGATGTAGAAACCTTTCCCCATGTCGTGCGCCTGTACTGGAATCCTCACACTGAGGGTACGCAGAGGTGGAAGGTGAACTTTTATACAGCATCTCCCCTCCCATTCACTGCAACAGGTGATACATTAACAGTGAGATTGCAGATGTGGACCTGACACAGTGATAATGACTCGTGACTGAGTAAAAGCCCCGGACAAAAGGTTTCTCATGTTAAGAGAGACATTTATTAGAATTATTATAAATAGATGTAGAAATAAATGTGGATACAAATACAGAAGTAAATGAATCAATGTCTTATACATATTTCCACATTAATTTATTTATTTCCACATTTATTTCCACTTTTATTTATTTCTACATATATTTAATTCTGTATTTCTGTGTCAATATGTTAATGAGGTAGGAGGTCCCAACCTCAGCCTCGAGCAGGATTGGTTAACTGAGCACCACCATCAAAGTGTTCAGAGACACACGCAGTGAGATTTGAGAATAAATAAAATAACCGTAACTACACCTCTGAACTTGAACTAGATAATTTAAAGTGTGAACTGGTTAAATATTGCAAACAGCCTCTGGACACCAGTCAGCATTGAAAGGCAGAAGTAGAAGGACTGGATCATTACACTCCGGTGACCAATCCTGCATGAGACTGCGGTTTGGCCCGCCTTTCTCATTAGCACACAGACACAGAAAAACATAAATAAATAAATGTGGAAATAAATAAATGCGGAAATATATTAAGACATTTATTTATTTATTTCTGTATTCATTCATTTATGTATGTATTTATTTCCTTATTTATGTATGTATTTATTTATATATTTATGTTTTTATTTATTTATACTTAGGTCATGTATCGTCCCCCATATTTCACATCCTCTCACCAGGTTTCATGGTAAATCGACCAAAACTGTTTGTGTTATCTTGTTCACAAACAAATTAACAGACTTCAACGAAAACATGCTTTTCTTGGCGCAGGTAAAAATTGTAATCTTTCATGATTCATGGGTTTTATCATGTCCTCACAAGAGTAATTCAAACATAGGTAATTAAAAGTGTTGATGAAAAGTGAAAAATCAGAAACTAATAACAGGTGAGCAACTCCTCCCACAGAAGATATAAAGCTAATTTAATAGAGCTGCTGGGAAACAGATCCTAAATGTCAGAGATTTCAATCCTTGTTTAATAAAGCAGCAGTATCAAGGTTAGTTTCAGCTGTCAATCACGATCTCAGCCAGTTATTAAATGATCAATTAACTAATTCAAACAAAAACGTTTTTTTATCGGCGGATGTAAATCAGCTTCTCACAACAGTAAATCAAACTTAAATAAAAAACAATCTATTTCTATTCTAAATTCCTGTGTTGATGAAATAAAATGGGAATAACTTACGATCAACTAGTGCAACAGGATTCTGTCGTCAGCCACAACTTTCTTAGGACGTTATTTGAAATGGTCTTTGATTTCTCAGAGAATAATTCATGGATTTAGAATTTAAATCAGGCATATTTGATTGACTGATATTTATGAGTGTGTGTGTGATTTAGTTGTATTTGAGTTAAGGGACCGTTGGGCCTTGGCCGTGCTTTGCTTATTCTACTTTTCTTCTTGTATACCTGTCTATCAATTCCCTGATAGATTAATATCATATTGACGGGTATTTTTTGAATATATTTTTTCATTTGCACCTACAATCCTTGAAGAAAATAAAAACATAGATATATTTTTATCAGATCAATAAAGACAAGAATGTCTTCAACTTTATCAGATATTATTTTGTATTGTGACAAGAAAATAAACATCCACTCTTTAATTTACAGAAAAACAGAAGAAGAAAATATTATTAAATACAGAGCTGATATGAACAAAAGAAGATGAACATATTTTTATTTACATGACATTACAAGAACAAAACTCAGAGTCTTTGACTTGTTACAAAAAATCTCCAATTGTGAGAAAAGCCTTTACAAACCAAACTGTAATTTTGTTCATTTCAGAGATTTCGTGTGTTTAAAACTATGATTTAAAAAAAGTATAATACAAACAACAACAAAAACATCTTCTCTCTGGCTTTAAATATCAAAACATAATTTCTGATTATACTTTTATTTTCCAAGTATTGAAATACACTTTTATTCTACTTTTTCCAGTTGAGTGCAAAATCTCCTCTTGCTCCGAGCGAGACTCGTTGTGTTAGAAAAGGTTTGTTTCTAATCACATGTAAATGAAGGATGAATACGCAGCTTCATCAGGGCTTCGTTTCAGCCAAGAACCAGTTCAGGACGTTCTGCTTGTTCTCCGCGATCCATTTGATGTTGCCGATGGTTCTCTCGATGGACTGGTCCACCGCCAGGGTGCCGGAGCCAAAACCAACCTCTGAGTTATCGGCCTTGAACTGCTGCAGCTGTGATGAGGAACAAAACAGAGAAATGAGCGTCTGGGGCAGTGACTCAGCAGTTTGACGTGATAACAACACAGATGGCTGAGAGGACAAAGTGTGGAAAACCTCCTCCTGGGTAATAAACTCATGAAAACACCAGTGTTACAGGTTCCAAAAGAAATTAGTGGCACTGCCTCCTTCATTAAACACAAGCAGCAGGACACAATTTCTGTGATTTTCTCATGTTTTAAAAATGTTTTTAAGTTTTTAGTTTTGTCGGAGGAAACAAGATATTGATGACATCTCCTTGAGTTTTCTGTAATGGTTTGGCTCCCAAAGGATTTAAATTTCAGCCATAATATTTTAACAATCTACGAAATTGTAAAACAATGCTATATTCTCCTGTAGAGGCCATAAGTCTGTATGATAATTATTATGTTAAACATGTTTTGCTATATCGGAGAAGCACTTCAATGCTCAGCTCAAGTTACATCAGAAAGCTCAAGAGACAAACGCTGTGTATATGTGTCATTCCATAAAAACTCATAGTGGAATGTCAAACCTGTTTCAGCTCAAAGTCAGTGGAGAAGCGTTTTGTGACGCCATTGATGAGGTTGGAGAAGGAGAACGATCCACCACCGTACCTGTGAGGGGAAATCAAACCATCAGCTGCAAATTAAAACCACTTCTACTTCGTTTTGCCTTCAAACCGTTTGTTCTCTTAATTTACAAACTCAAAGTAAAAGAAGCTGAGACATGATAGCTCTTCCTTACACTAACTTAATACACATGTGTACAGACTAATCTCATTAAAAGATATTTTTAATAAAAGTGTTGGGGAGGCCCCAGTGATCTGACTTTGAACAAAGAGTCATAAATGAGGCCTACACGCAATGCTGAGACCAGCCTAGAGTTTCCCCTCTAATAAAAAAACCAGCATGGAGATCTTATCTCCATGTGGTAGCAAATCACTTCCTGGGTCCGTTGAGGACCCCATCTTTCAGCCGCTCCCTGAGATCTGACCTTCAATTGGCTGATAGCCAGCTGACCT
The DNA here is from genome assembly GCF_963576545.1 of Limanda limanda. Taxonomy (NCBI): domain Eukaryota; kingdom Metazoa; phylum Chordata; class Actinopteri; order Pleuronectiformes; family Pleuronectidae; genus Limanda; species Limanda limanda. The sequence continues at coordinate 2,183,307 of NC_083643.1, read as the reverse complement.
ATGACCCCCCTTCTCAAGGAGGCTGACCTCCCCTCAGGGGTACAAAACTGCTGAGCTCACAGAAAACTTTGCTTTTTTACTCCAGCACTGACGTAACATCCAGGCCTCTCCAGGTCTGACCATGTGTTCCAGTCCTAAAGGAGGCGATTACCACGTTTGGTTTGTTATTTTAACTTGAAAAGATCAGCACAGGAAATTCACTCGCTGGACGAGTGAGACGCGGACTATTCTTTTCACACGATCCACAAACTGCTTCAAACCAGCCGTTCCTGTAAAGCAGCACGATCTCCGCTGCTACAGAAGAAGACGAAGCTTCATCCCGTCACGGAGCACGAGGAATCCGCTCCTGCTCGGCCCAGCTGCGGAGCTCACGGGAGCCCGCCTGAGAGACTACGAGTTAATCACTGAACTTCCGGGATATTCGCGCCAACGCGCTTGCAACCCCACAAAACTACGGTTACAGTAAGAGGCTTATATTGTCTGGGCAGATACTAGTTTTAACACTTAGCGTATTTGTCTTTATTTGAGTGTATTTGTTTGTAAGACCTCCGTGTCTTTATTGTTTGGCCGCTACAAGCCGGCTACTTCTGTTTCCGGGTTACATCCGGGTGTTACAGTGTTTAAGCGCCGCGACGAAGCTTCTCCAGCTGCACTATGACCATCTGAACAACTTTACAGAGACTTTACCGGTCAAACTTCAGCACACAACGCCGCTTGGGTGCTGAGTGGTAAAATAAATGTAACTTGTCTCTGACAAGTTACATGTCACATAGTTAAATCTATATTTAGAGGGCCTGAACGCATCTTGCCGCCATTTTTGACGCCAAAGCTAAGCTAGGACAAAGAATCCTTTGTTCTACCTCCTCCTTTGTGTCTCACACGTGGTCCGGCGGCCATAGGAGATTATTCATCTCTTGACCCGCCCTCCATTCTGGTTCTATGTTCCAAAGCGGCTCCGCCATTTTAGTTTGTAGTCACCACCATTTTGAGAGTTTTTAGGCCTAATAATTCCTTGAATCAGTATCGGCCGCCATTTTGGGTGTGACCAGATCACGTCGACACGTGACTGCGTCATCGCCACTCCCCCTTTCTCTCTCTCTCTCTCACACACACACCCACACAGCCACACACACACAGACAGACGTACATAGACCACAGGTATTACATGTATGGTCTGAGTTGTGATAAGTGCTGCTGCTGCTGTTATCTTTGAAATATTGGAGTTTGGTAAAATGATGAGTCATTAAATAACATTAACTTTATTTCCCCTTTTTAATAAATGCTTTTGTAATTAAAGTATCTGTAGTCTGTGATTATTTGTGCATATGTGTGTGAATACAGCTGGATTATGATAGCCTGTGCTCGAACTGAAAACCCTTCATTGTTTATTAAATAATCATTAATATTAACTATTGAGATTATTAATTTAACATTTATCATATGAGACTGATATTTATAGTTTGACTCGTTGGTCCCTGTAACCAGGGTGGTGCCCTGCTACGATAAGTGATAATTACAGATTGTATCATTCTTAATTCATAATTTTATTGTTTTCATTAATTAATTACCTATTCTTAATGGATAACCTTATCATTTCTAATTAATTATTTTACTATTCTTAATTGATAGCCTTATAATTTTTAATTATTTTTAATAAACAATTTTTATTATTTTAAAAATCATATTTCATGATTATTAATAATAAGCCAACGTCAAGTCTACTCCTATTGCACAACAAAAGCATCTACATTTTACTGGAGATGAAGGTGCAGCAGCCTGAGACCAGAAGAGAATTACAAGTCAGACAGCAAATTTCTTTCTTGACGTTTTAAACTATTTCTCGAAATGAAAAATAAAGATCACCCTCTTCCAGTTTATTTCCTGTCATTGAAGAAATCATGACTTTATCTCAGTCAGTCAGGACATTAAACAATTAAATACTAATCGGTTATCACACTGCTTATATTTGTGAAAAATTTAAATAGTTAAACATCTGTATAATATGAATAAGCAGTGAAATGTCCAACTACAGATTTCAATCAGCTGCACAGAAACTCCGCTCATCATCGTTTGAGTCGTGACCAAAGTTCGTCCGAGTCAACAAAAGATCTCACTGATGATAAACTGGACTTTTAAACCACAGTAAATCTTTTTATATATAGCCAGGCTTATCTCTGTGTTTCCTAACACTCCATAAACCTGCGTTTATAACCTTTCACTCCCATTTTTTTCCTATTCTGGACTACATGCTGAGCACAGCTGAATCTCTGTAGACCATAAAACGTTTCTCACGTTTCACTGTGAGGCAGCGACGTTAGAAAATGCTGAGTCATACTCACTGATTGAAAATGTACGACCACCGGTCCCTGACAAAGTCCCACGCCAGAGGCTGACCAACCACGTTGTTGGCGATGTAGACGATAGTGGAGGTGGCGTCCTGCTTTCGGATCTTGTCTGGATCCAGAGTGTACTCCAGGTACCTGAGAAGGTTAACACACAGCAGCAGGAGGAGTTTATATATATATATATTGTTGGGAAACACGGTTATTATGAAACCAAAGGCCAATTTCCGGCCTTCATGACTAGTCACAGGCCTGAGGCCGCATGGCCTCTTTGTACTATTAGAAAGCCAAGGAACTCTGGCTCCCAGAATGCTGCATGTTCCTTTTGTTTCAGCAACTTCACACAGAGGTGTGAAAAGCCACCAGGGTCAACTCCAATTGGTCACTCTGGCCCCATGACCTTTTGAAAGCATGCTGAAGAAGGTGTGAACTCTGGTCAGCCATTTTGGGAAGCACCCTAATTTAATTACAAACACACACACACTCAATGTTTTTCTTTCACAAATGTTCTTTCATTAATGTTGCATGAGTGAACTTTGCCAACCTCTACACTGTCAACTCTATAACCTTCACGGTTCATTATATAATCTTTAATAGTAAATATTGATATTTCAAATTGAACAAGATCTAAATGAGACTGATCTTAATCAATAAATTGGCTATCTTTTCCCTTCTTTGAAGGGTGGTGCCCCGAGGTAACTTTACAAACTAAATATTCATATTTTAAATATTAATCTTTTATATTTTATTTTAATAACCAAATTTATTGAATGCCGAAAGACACCATATCATGGTATCACTCCTAACCATTATTGCACAATAATATATATGTATGTGTGTATAAATGTGTATTTATACTGTATAAATATTGGTAAGTTGAGCAGACCTTTGGAGCAGCCAGGTTTGTTTTGTGCAGGCCAGAGCCGAGCGCAGTTTTTCAGCTTCACCAGCGATGGTGGCGTTCTGAAACTCCATCCAAGCAAAGTCCCACTCTATAGCGCCACCTGCTGCGATGGCATTGCAGTACACCGTGGTACGTAGGTTGGGGTGGATCCTGGGGAAGAGAGGAAGTGTCTAAATCTCAGTACAGCACAGATAATGCAGTCTAATAGTAATAAGTAATCCATTGGGATGGTGTTTACACTCACCGGTTAACCTTGGAGTCCATCCATTGTTTGAACCATCCCTTCACCAGGGTTTGACATTCCTCATAGCCCGTCTTACACGCCTGGCTGATGGCATTCACCTGATTGTACCTGAAGGAGACATGAGGAAGACGAGCGTTAGAAGACGTGAAGAGGATGTGCAGGAGCGTGTTTGTGAAGTGCTCTGGACGCTGAGGGATCTTTACTCACTGGTCAAAGTGTCCAGTCGGTACTTTAGACCAGTTATCAGTCTCCGTCTTGAAGTAATTAAACAGAGGGACGACCTGCTTCCTCAGATAATCCTAAAAACAAGGAGAACATGCTGCAGTTAAGGAAATCTGATATTTCCATTAAGGTTCAGATCATGAAAGCAACTCAATTAGCTTTGTTTCTTTATATTTGTATGTATTTTTTAATGTTGCACACCTGCATGGGGCCGTAGACCTCGCTGCGGTCAAACATGAGGTAGAAGAAGTTCAGGTTTGTCAGAGCCGATTCCCAGGGCATGTAGTCTCTCTCCTGGTTCAGGTACTTGGTCGTACTGAGGGCGCGGACTGTCGGGATGATCTTTGCTCTGTGGAGTTTACAACATGTTAAAAAAGTTATACATTCCACTCTTTAATACGCTGCAGAAATTTATGACATTGTCTTGATTTGTATAATTGATGGTTTTTTTTTGTAATGTTACAACTTTATTCTTGTAACGTTGTAATTTTATTCTCCTAATATTGCAACTTTATTCTCTCAATGTTGCAACTTTATTGTCTTAATGTTGCAACTTTATTGTCTTAATGTTGCAACTTTATTCTATCAATGTTGCAACTTTATTGTCTTAATGTTGCAACTTTATTGTCTTAATGTTGCAACTTTATTCTCTTAATGATTCAACTTTAATCTTTTAATGTTCTCCTCTGTTCAATATCACATCAGCTCGACTCACCTCGCCAAGTTAAAAGCATCGTCCACCAGCTGAGCTCTGTTGATCACTTGAATAACCTTGAAAAACAACATGTCTCTGTAAGTTCTCTTCAGAGGAAACATTAGGAAACATGTTTGTATGAAGGCATCAGTCAAAGGTGTCTTACCGTATGATTGGTGCTCAGAATACTTAGCAGCTTGTCCCAGTTGCTGTCGTCATAGTTGACTCTGTAGTAACCCACCACATCGAGGTTGGCTAGCACCCACTCATCTCCTGTCGTCTTCATCGCATTGTTTGGTGCTACAGACGACAAGGAGGTCGAAGTTACAACGTTTTCTCTCCTCAGAGTCTGAATTAGGCTTCATGTGTTTGTTCCATTGTTAGTTTTGGTTTCACGTTGTAATTTAGAGACTAAAGAATTTCGTCTTGTCGTCATCACCTACGTGGGCGGAGTCTAGATCTATACTTGACTCTGATTGGTTGGTAGACGGCGGGTGTACGACGTAAATTTGTTGTCAATTCAGCTGTTGTATTCGCTAACATTTTTTTAATGAACTGCGTAGAAAAAAATAGACGTTCTTTTTGAAATGAGAAAGCGAATTAACTGGTTTGCTTTGTTAATCTCGTTGCCACGGTAATATCTTTATGGTTCAAACATTATATTTGCGGAAGGAGTTGAAAAGAGGAATAGTTACTCAAGGCAAAAATTATATGTACTGATATATGATGGTTACTTATTAATTTGACTTATGATTGATTGCTGAAAGACAAACCACAACCATCTAAGAATAGTGCGTGTAAATGAATCTGACTTAAAATCCCAACATTGCTGCTGAGGTCTGTACATCATACCTGATTTTTGCTCCAGCCAATAAGGTGTCTGGTCTGTGTCATTCTTAGCCCACTTGATTGGAACAATCCATTCATAACTATAGGTGAAACAAATACATCAATTAGTATAGTTCTCGCTGTTTATGCATTTTGCCTTTTGTGAAGACGAAAGTGGAGAATTCATATTTTGTATCGGTTAGTAGGTCATGACTTTGTTGTTCTTATGAAACAGAGCAAGGATAGAAAGTGTGTGTTCATACTTGAAGGGAGACGGAGCTGTGACTTCAGAGTCTGGATCCAGGAGAAAGTGCTTCTGGGAGACGTCCCCACTGGTGGTGTTTATGGTGACCACAGGGAAACCCATCTGCAGCACCCAGGTGTCCATGATGCCCCCGACACTTTTAGGCAGATCAGTGCCAGTGGCGTTAACGGCCTGTGGAAACAAAACCATAAGTAACGGACTAATCTAAATGTTCAATGAATGTGAAGAAGCTGGAGAAAAGAACTTGCCATTTGCAAATGGTAAATCAGGTCGTTGTAAACTGCATTCCCAAATGCATATTCCTTCAGGTAGGTCTGCAAGAGAAAACAATCAGAGGCTATTTAGCTTTGCAGGGTTAAACTTAGGCTTAATACTTTAATTCATACGTTACTTTCAACTTAATTTTGTCCTTCCTAGCCCTTCTTATTGTCAACCATCGTTCTGTGCTTCTTTATGTGTTCTGGCACCGGAACCAATTTGAAAGTATCAATATGTAAAAACTGAGACAAAACTCAACCCTAATGAATGGTCACATTCTCATGTTTGAGAAACAAACAGAGAACACATTTGAAAATATTTGCAGATGTGGGAATTATTGTATTGCTTCCTCAATGAGGTCCTTACCCTGAGTCCCATTACAAAGATTTCTTCAGTGAGGAAATTCGACAGCATTCTCAGAACAGCAGCTCCCTGAGGAAAGACAAAGTAATTTGACCTGTTCAGGTGAGCGAAATAAATCAAGTCATTCTGTCAATCAAATAGTTCTATGGGACAGGAATATAAAACATAACCTGGGTTCATTGATGTTAGGAAGATACATGATATGAGAGCGGGACACAAACAAAGTCCCCACAATGTAAATCATTGAAACTCATGAAGTGAGAACCTGGTTTGAGGGAAGGAGTGTGACTTCACCTTGCTGTACGAGATGGCATCGAACAGCTCGCTGATCTGCTCTGGTCTCTGGATGTCTTCTGCTTTGGCCGACAGAGGGTGAGAAGAGGCCAGAGCATCGATGGCAAACACCCTGTGGACATCGTTGAGCACGATGAGGTCATTCTGTTGTGGGCAAATTAGACAGAACGCTGAAAACGCCCCCGGACACCAGCTCCAGTGTTCTACATGAGTTCAGATTAGTCCATCGGTGAGAGGGAGACACCATAGACCGGGAAATACTCACTATGCTCCAGTCTGGTTCGGCCACGTTTGCTCCCAGGTACGCAACATAAGATGCAAAGCCTTCATTCAGCCACAAGTCATTCCACCACCTCAGGGTCACCAGATTACCAAACCACTACGAAGACAGCACAGAGAAAAAAATGTCTATGCCAAGATAATGAGCATAAAAGATAAAATAAATAGCATAAATTCCACTCGGAATTCCACATTCGTTGTTCACCGCATTCGTTCACTTGACAGACAAAAGAAAAGCCTTGACATTAGTGGAGGTGAACCCAGAAAATGACATTAAAACGAACCATGTGAGCCAGTTCATGAGCGATGACGGTAGCAATCCTCTCCTTGTTGGAGTTGGAGGAGATTCCTTCATCGTAGAGCAGCGCCGTCTCTCTGTACGTGATCAGACCCCAGTTCTCCATGGCTCCAGCGTTAAAGTCTGGCAGAGCGATCTGATCTGTGTCAGGAAAGAGATCATTCGTGGTTCATGCCCAGAGAATAGAATAATCAAGTACAATTCATTATTTGAGTGTGTTTGGACTCTCAAAGGCTTCATATGCGAAACAGAGAGTAGCCTCCTCAGGTTGGCTGATTAGGGATCTACTCTTAGGGTGAAACCAGACTCCTTCAGATCCAGATCATCATGTGGCTGACTCACCAGATTTGGGCAGAGGGTATCTGGAATTGTAATATCCCTCAAAGAACTTAAGGATGGGTCCAGTTTTGTTGAGGGCGTACGCTCCTTGTCCTGCATCGATAGCAGGCTTCCGGGCGAAGATACGGATCTGAGCAGACAATCAAACACATAACATTAATTTCTGTTTGCCTGAATATTTATTTATTGAAAACTAGTGAACCTTTATGGTTTAAATTTGATACCAGCTGTTTAACGCATGCTTTTAAAGTGAGAAACAATGTTGTTTGTATCGTTTAACTTGTAACGAAAGTTGTAGCTAATAAAAAAGGGCAGATAACAAAAAAACGTTATCAGTAATGGAAACTGTCAGTTCTTTAAAATGCTGGTTGTCGCTGATTCCTGTAAATACAAACTGAGTTCATGGCAGAGGTACGGGTCAGTTACCAAAACGTCATCAACGGTGTTGCTGATGAAGGTGAACTCGCTGACGACGAAGGCCAGCAGGTAGGTGGACATTTTCTCAGTCTGCTCAAAATCTGTCTGCTTCAGATTCTTGCCATCAATGATGACGGCCTTTGAGTCTGTACAAGACAAAAGTTATTTTTATGTATCTTCCTCATTCATTCAATATGTCTTAGACGGTGAATATAAACGTGTTATTGTTGTGCAACTCACCTCTTTGTGCCCCGTTGGACAAGGCGACTGTTTCAGGGTCGTGGATCAGAGTGATGTTGAAAGTAGCTTTCATAGCCGGCTCGTCAAAACAGGGGAAAGCCTTTCTGGCGTCTGTCGGCTGCATCTGAGTGGTCGCAACAACCCTGACAGGAAAAAGACAAATTAAGTTTGTGTTTGAAAAATAGCTTGTATGGAGTTTTGCAAGATGGTTAAATTAATGTAATCAATTTACTTTAATAAATCAATTATTTAGCCTGGATCAGCACAAAGACTGAAAACTGTCTGTGTTGGGTCTTTTTTTTTTTTTTTACAAAATACACTTTTTGAAATAGAAATGTTATCAAAACTCTTTTTAGGACCAAACTGAGAGTTTCTAAACCCTCTGGATTCACTCTCGATGTTATCGGACACATAAGGTTCACATACTTGCGCTGTCCATTCTCCATGTACACGCTCCGGTAGAATCCTCCCAGGTCATCAGCCAGCTCTCCAGTGAATTCGGTGAACAGGTGGTACCATTGGTCCTTCATGAGTTTCCCGTCCAGCTGCAGGACCAGGTACTGAGTCACAGGCTGCGGCCACGAAGACTTGATCGCCGGGGCCTTGACGCCGCTGTTGACCGCGGTGAGCCTCGCCCACTGGCCATTCTCAAGTGTGGTGTAGTTCAGCTTATTGGAGTGGATGATAATCACGTCTGTGTCCTCGGTGCACCGAAACTTCACAGTGGACTCACCTGCAAGAACATGAAATAACTTATTTAGAAACTCAGTCACAACCAAGTCCCTTAGATTAAATCAAGCTGCGCCACATTACACAGAATCATAGATACAGGTCTTCTCTGTCAGTAAATTTTTTTTCTTTGTTCTGTTTGAAAAAGCACCTGAAGTTGTTTTTAAATCTTGTTTGCACTGATGCGTCTCTGACAACTCGTCAAAGCTATGACGAGAACTCAGCTAATAAAATGTTATCTCCACCTTGGGACATCATATGATTAAACTTTATCTCGGAGCAACTATCTTGTCCTATCAAGATCAAATAATATTTCACCTATCAGGACTCAGGGTTCCGTGAAAAAAAACGTTCTGTTCTAATGAAGTGAGAAAGATACTGTGCAGCAAAAATATCAAACCTGTAGATTGATGTAACGACTGAAATATTGTGTGTAACAAATGAGTTGTCGTTGCAATTCAGAGAAACTGTAGAATTAAGGTTTATTCCTTAAACAACTATTCAATCACTTTTACATCTAAAACCGCACAGTAACAAAACTACAATGAGGAACTTTTCTGATGAAGTTGAATTTGACGTTTTGGAAAAAGATTTTCCCTCGAAAGCAAGACAATGTAAAGTATCTTTACTTTGTAGTGATTCATAATATTGTCTGCTAATAATAAAAAAACAACGACAATTATTAATTATTATAAACTGTATTCATAGAATGTACTATACTAGATATCTAGATATATTCATTCAACTGAAAAGAACTGTAGCATGAAGAAAAAAAACAGACACGGAAAATAAAAGGAGAATAAATGAACATGAGCGGAGAAATTAGAATAATATTATAGATGAAATCATAAATAAAGAAGTAGAATAGGTGTAACCATTTGCTTTTTATAAAATAAGGTTTTAAAAAGTCTGTCCAATTAAACTCAGATGTGTCAAAGTGGCCTCAGGTGATGGGTGAGTGAGGGTCAGATGTCAGGAGACTAATCCTGATCCAGAATCCTATAATTCATTAACCTCTCGTCTGACTTTACCTCCATCACTGTTTCATCTGTTTGAAAAGCTGCCACACTCCTGCAGCTTTTATCTTTTGAAGACAGAGGAGGATTTAATTTAACTCAAACACCAACGCTACTGAAACCGTCTGATCTCACCAGTGAAGATGAAGAGTCCAGTGATGGGGTCTTCCATCAGCCGGGGCCACAGCAGGACGTTGTAGTGCTCCGGCACCAGGCTCTTGGGGAGCCGGTACTTGTCCCAGGCTTCGTTGGACGGGACAGTCGTCATTTCAGGCTTGGACGTCGTTGGTCCGACAGTCGGTCCGACAGTCGGTCCGACCGTCGGTCCAACTGTCGGTGAAACCTGATTGTCGTTATTTTTAGCCTTTTCCTGCGAGTAGACGACAGACAGAGCTATGATGGTTGCCAGGGCCCCTGCACCCAGGATGACCCCCACCACCCCAACAGCTTTACTGATGTAGAAACCTTTCCCCATGTCGTGTGCCTGTACGGGAATCCTCACACTGAGGGTACGCAGAGGTGGAAGGTGAACTTTTATACAGCATCCTCCCTCCCATTCACTGCAACAGGTGATACATTAACAGTGAGATTGCAGATGTGGACCTGACACAGTGATAATGACTCGTCACTGAGTAAAAGCCCCGGACAAAAGGTTTCTCATGTTAAGAGAGACATTTATTAGAATTATTATAAATAGATGTAGAAATAAATGTGGATATAAATACAGAAGTAAACGAATCAATGTCTTATACTTATTTCCACATTAATTTATTTATTTCCACATTTATTTCCACTTTTATTTATTTCTACATATATTTAATTCTGTATTTCTGTGTCAATATGTTAATGAGGTAGGAGGTCCCAACCTCAGCCTCGAGCAGGATTGGTCAACTGAGCACCACAGTCACTCACTCGTTCAGAGACACACGCAGTGAGATTTGAGAATAAATAAAATAACCGTAAATACACCTCTGAACTTGAACTAGATAATTTAAAGTGTGAACTGGCTAAATATTGCAAACAGCCTCTGGACACCAGTCAGCATTGAAAGGCAGAAGTAGAAGGACTGGATCATTACACTCCGGTGACCAATCCTGCATGAGACTGCGGTTAGGCCCGCCTTTCTCATTAGCACACAGACACAGAAAAACATAAATAAATAAATGTGGAAATAAATAAATGCGGAAATATATTAAGACATTTATTTATTTATTTCTGTATTCATTCATTTATGTATGTATTTATTTCCTTATTTATGTATGTATTTATTTATGTATTTATGTTTACATTTATTTATACTTAGGTCATGTATCGTCCCCCATATTTCACATCCTCTCACCAGGTTTCATGGTAAATCGACCAAAACTGTTTGTGTTATCTTGTTCACGAACAAATTAACAGACTTCGACGAAAACATGCTTTTCTTGGCGCAGGTAAAAATTGTAATCTTTCATGATTCATGGGTTTTATCATGTCCTCACAAGAGTAATTCAAACATAGGTAATTAAAAGTGTTGATGAAAAGTGAAAAATCAGAAACTAATAACAGGTGAGCAACTCCTCCCACAGAAGATATAAAGCTAATTTAATAGAGCTGCTGGGAAACAGATCCTAAATGTCAGAGATTTCAATCCTTGTTTAATAAAGCAGCAGTATCAAGGTTAGTTTCAGCTGTCAATCACGATCTCAGCCAGTTATTAAATGATCAATTAACTAATTCAAACAAAAACGTTTTTTTATCGGCGGATGTAAATCAGCTTCTCACAACAGTAAATCAAACTTAAATAAAAAACAATCTATTTCTATTCTAAATTCCTGTGTTGATGAAATAAAATGGGAATAACTTACGATCAACTAGTGCAACAGGATTCTGTCGTCAGCCACAACTTTCTTAGGACGTTATTTGAAATGGTCTTTGATTTCTCAGAGAATAATTCATGGATTTAGAATTTAAATCAGGCATATTTGATTGACTGATATTTATGAGTGTGTGTGTGATTTAGTTGTATTTGAGTTAAGGGACCGTTGGGCCTTGGCCGTGCTTTGCTTATTCTACTTTTCTTCTTGTATACCTGTCTATCAATTCCCTGATAGATTAATATCATATTGACGGGTATTTTTTGAATATATTTTTTCATTTGCACCTACAATCCTTGAAGAAAATAAAAACATAGATATATTTTTATCAGATCAATAAAGACAAGAATGTCTTCAACTTTATCAGATATTATTTTGTATTGTGACAAGAAAATAAACATCCACTCTTTAATTTACAGAAAAACAGAAGAAGAAAATATTATTAAATACAGAGCTGATATGAACAAAAGAAGATGAACATATTTTTATTTACATGACATTACAAGAACAAAACTCAGAGTCTTTGACTTGTTACAAAAAATCTCCAATTGTGAGAAAAGCCTTTACAAACCAAACTGTAATTTTGTTCATTTCAGAGATTTTATGTGTTTAAAACTATGATTTAAAAAAAGTATAAAACAAACAACAACAAAAACATCTTCTCTCCGGCTTTAAATATCAAAACATAATTTCTGATTATACTTTTATTTTACAAGAATTGAAATACACTTTTATTCTACTTTTTCCAGTTGAGTGCAAAATCTCCTCTTGCTCCGAGCGAGACTCGTTGTGTTAGAAAAGGTTTGTTTCTAATCACATGTAAATGAAGGACGAACATGCAGCTTCATCAGGGCTTTGTTTCAGCCAAGAACCAGTTCAGGACGTTCTGCTTGTTCTCCGCGATCCATTTGATGTTGCCGATGGTTCTCTCGATGGACTGGTCCACCGCCAGGGTGCCGGAGCCAAAACCAACCTCTGAGTTATCGGCCTTGAACTGCTGCAGCTGTGATGAGGAACAAAACAGAGAAATGAGCGTCTGGGGCAGTGACTCAGCAGTTTGACGTGATAACAACACAGATGGCTGAGAGGACAAAGTGTGGAAAACCTCCTCCTGGGTAATAAACTCATGAAAACACCAGTGTTACAGGTTCCAAAAGAAATTAGTGTCACTGCCTCCTTCATTAAACACAAGCAGCAGGACAAAATTTCTGTGATTTTCTCATGTTTTAAAAATGTTTTTAAGTTTTTAGTTTTGTTGGAGGAAACAAGATATTGATGACATCTCCTTGAGTTTTCTGTAATGGTTTGGCTCCCAAAGGATTTAAATTTCAGCCATAATATTTTAACAATCTACGAAATTGTAAAACAATGCTATATTCTCCTGTAGAGGCCATAAGTCTGTATGATAATGTTGGGCAAGGCCCAGTGATCCGACTTAGAACAAAGGGTCGTAAAACCTTAGGCCAGGCTCGGGTAACCCCTTACATTTAAAAATCCAGAATGGGCCCTTATCTCCATGTGGCAAAAGATCACGTCCTGGTCCCCCACGGTAAGCCCGCCCCTGGGGGCCAAATCCTGACAACTCAATTGGCTGGAGGGCCACACTGACCCCTGACCCCTCCTCCCAGGGGGGAGTCACCTGAGACATGACTTAAAAGGGCTGAACTCACAGACTTCTCTCTCTCTTCACTCAGATGCCCAAGCGACAACAGAACCCCTCCGGGGTTCTACTAGTTAACTCGGTATTTTTAAGAGACTCTCTTTGTCCTCTTCTTTTCCACGCTGCTCAAGTTGTTTTCTGACCTCAAGAGGTCTAACCACACGACTCAGTAACTAAGGAGGCGACTAGACGTTTGTTTTATTCATTTCAATTCATTTCATTCATTCATTCTTTTATCTTAGTTGACGTTTTTATTTTGAAAAGGACTTTTCCTGTTTTTAACTTGGAAAGATCAAAACAGGAAATTGCTCGCTGGACGATCTCAGACTGTTTCCTTATCCACACGGACTTTACTTTATTCTTTCTCCACACGATCTACAACGGCTACAAGCAGCCGAACGTCCCTGTGAGGCAGCACGATCTCCGCTGCTGCAGAAGAAGACGAAACCTCATCTCGCCACGGAGCACAACGGATCGGCTCCGGCCCAGCTGCGGTGCTCACGAGAGCCCGTCTGAGAAACTTCAAGCGATTCACTGAACCTCCGGGGATTCGCGCCAAGTCGCATGCAACCCACGAAATCACGGTCACAGTAAGAGGCTTATGTTGTCTGGGCAGATGTTAGTTTTAATATGTAGCGTGTTGATTTAATACTTGAGTGTATTTTGTTGATGGAACTTCCGTGTTCCATTGTTTTAGCCGGCCACTACTCCGAGCCGCTACTTCCGGTTTCCGGTTGGATCGCAATGTTTTGTGTTGCAGTAAATAGGGCCGCGAGAAGCGCCTCCGCCCGCACTGTTAACGTCTGTGTGCGTCTGCAGTGATTTCACCGATCAGAACCTCGGCCCACAACGCTCGCTTGAGGGCTGAGGGGTGAATCACTGTTAACTCATCTCAGACGTATTTTTAAGAGCTTCTTTGGACTCTCCTTACATGTTTTCTCATGTTCTCTCTCTCTCTCTCTCTCTCTCTCTCTCTCTCTCTCTCCTTCTAAACCGACCTATACACACTCCTGACCTGTATTTATAATACAGGTCATGTCACATAGTTAAATCTATGCTTAGAGAGGCTGAACACATCTGGAAACCATTCGGCCCCAAAGCCAAGCAGAGATAAGAATTCTCTTTGTCTAAAATTTCCTTTGTGTAATTCATGTGACGACCACCAGTGTGCGCTCCGGCCACATGGTGTCATTAACATATTCTCCATTTTGGATAACGTTAAGTTAAACCCACCATTTTGAGTCTATTATTGCCACGCCTCCGCTCTCTCTCTCCTCCCATCCTGGCTCTAAATTCATAACGGCTCCGCCATCTTGTTTTGTAGTCAATCCGCCATTTTGAGAGTTTTTAGGCCTTGATTCCACGAATCATGATCGGCCTCCATCTTAGATGTGATGTCACTACGCGTCATCGCCACCCCCCTTCTTTTTCTCTCTCTCGCACACACACACACACACACACACACACACACACACACACACACACATTGATAGACACAGACAGACACACACACACACAGAGACACATAGATGGACCAGAGGTTACATGCGTGTTCTAAATTGTGATAAGCTGCTGTTGTTATCTTTGAAATATGGGAGTTTGTTAAGATGATGAATCATTAAATAACACTAACTTTATTTCATACACACACACATAGACACACACACACAGAGAGACACTTTGACACAGACACACACACACATAGAGACAGACATACATAGGTAGACCGCAGGTTGTCCATGTATTTTCTGAATTGTGATAAGTGCTGCTGCTGTGTTTACCTTTGAAATATTGGAGCTTGTTAAAATGATAAATCATTGAATAACATTATAACTTTATTTCCCCTTTTTAATAAATACTTTTGTAATTAAAGTATCTGTAGTCTGTGATTATTTGTGCATATGTATGTGATTGCAGCTGGATTATGATCGCCTGTGCTCGAACTTAGAAGCCTTCACTGTTTATTAAGTAATCGTTAATATTAAAATATTGACATTATTAATTTGACATTTATCATTATGAGACTGATAATTATAGCTTGACATCGTTGGTCCCTGGTAACCAGGGTGGTGCCCCCCTTTCTCAATTATTAATATAGATAGTATTATTCTTAAATTGATCATTTTATTGTTTTAGACTAATTATTTTCATTATTCTTGGTTGATAACCTTATCATTGTTAATTGACAGCTTGTACTTTCTAATTGATAATTCCTATTTTCTCATTAGTGGTTTTATTGTTATTTGATTACTGATCATCTTCAATTAATAATTTAATTATTTTTGATAGATAATTTTTATTATTTTAATAATCCTATTTCATGATTATTAATAATTAGCCAACGTCAAGTCTACTCCTATTGCACAACAATAATTATTATGTTAAACATGTTTTGCTATATCGGAGAAGCACTTCAATGCTCAGCTCAAGTTACCTCAGAGAGCTCAAGAGACAAACGCTGTGTATATGTGTCATTCCATAAAAACTCATAGCGGAATATCGAACCTGTTTCAGCTCAAAGTCAGTGGAGAAGCGTTTTGTGACGCCATTGATGAGGTTGGAGAAGGAGAACGATCCACCACCGTACCTGTGAGGGGAAATCAAACCATCAGCTGCAAATTAAAACCACTTCTACTTCGTTTTGCCTTCAAACCGTTTGTTCTCTTAATTTACGAACTCAAAGTAAAAGAAGCTGAGACATGATAGCTCTTCCTTAAACTAACTTAATACACATGTGTACAGACTAATCTCATTAAAAGATATTTTTAATAAAAGTGTTGGGGAGGCCCCAGTGATCTGACTTTGAACAAAGAGTCATAAATGAGGCCTACACGCAATGCTGAGACCAGCCTAGAGTTTCCCCTCTAATAAAAAAACCAGCATGGAGATCTTATCTCCATGTGGTAGCAAATCACTTCCTGGGTCCGTTGAGGACCCCATCTTTCAGCCGCTCCCTGAGATCTGACCTTCAATTGGCTGATAGCCAGCTGACCTATGACCCCCCTTCTCAAGGAGGCTGACCTCCTCTCAGGGGTACAAAACTGCTGAGCTCACAGAAAACTTTGCTTTTTTACTCCAGCACTGACGTAACATCCAGGCCTCTCCAGGTCTGACCATGTGTTCCAGTCCTAAAGGAGGCGATTACCACGTTTGGTTTGTTATTTTAACTTGAAAAGATCAGCACAGGAAATTCACTCGCTGGACGAGTGAGACGCGGACTATTCTTTTCACACGATCCACAAACTGCTTCAAACCAGCCGTTCCTGTAAAGCAGCACGATCTCCGCTGCTGCAGAAGAAGACGAAGCTTCATCCCGTCACGGAGCACGAGGAATCCGCTCCTGCTCGGCCCAGCTGCGGAGCTCACGGGAGCCCGCCTGAGAGACTACGAGTTAATCACTGAACTTCCGGGATATTCGCGCCAACGCGCTTGCAACCCCATGAAACTACGGTTACAGTAAGAGGCTTATATTGTCTGGGCAGATACTAGTTTTAACACTTAGCGTATTTGTCTTTATTTGAGTGTATTTGTTTGTAAGACCTCCGTGTCTTTATTGTTTGGCCGCTACAAGCCGGCTACTTCTGTTTCCGGGTTACATCCGGGTGTTACAGTGTTTAAGCGCCGCGACGAAGCTTCTCCAGCTGCACTGTGCCCGTCTGAACAACTTTACAGAGACTTTACCGGTCAAACTTCAGCACACAACGCCGCTTGGGTGCTGAGTGGTAAAATAAATGTAACTTGTCTCTGACAAGTTACATGTCACATAGTTAAATCTATATTTAGAGTGCCTGAACGCATCTTGCCGCCATTTTTGACGCCAAAGCTAAGCTAGGACAAAGAATCCTTTGTTCTACCTCCTCCTTTGTGTCTCACATGTGGTCCGGCGGCCATAGGAGATTATTCATCTCTTGACCCGCCCTCCATTCTGGTTCTAAGTTCCAAAGCGGCTCCGCCATTTTAGTTTGTAGTCACCACCATTTTGAGAGTTTTTAGGCCTAATAATTCCTTGAATCAGTATCGGCCGCCATTTTGGGTGTGACCAGACCACGCCGACACGTGACTGCGTCATCGCCACTCCCCCTTTCTCTCTCTCACACACACACACCCACACAGCCACACACACACAGACAGACGTACATAGACCACAGGTATTACATGTATGGTCTGAGTTGTGATAAGTGCTGCTGCTGCTGTTATCTTTGAAATATTGGAGTTTGGTAAAATGATGAGTCATTAAATAACATTAACTTTATTTTACACACACACACATAGACATAGACACACACACACACACACATTGACACAGACACATACACACACAGACAGACATATACAAACCATAGGTTTTACATGTATGATCTGAATTGTGGTAAAGTGCTGCTGCTGTGGTTATCTTTGAAATATTGGAGTTTGTTAAAATGATGAATCATTAAATAACATTAACTTTATTTCCCCTTTTTAATAAATGCTTTTGTAATTAAAGTATCTGTTGTCTGTGATTATTTGTGCATATGTGTGTGAATACAGCTGGATTATGATAGCCTGTGCTCGAACTGAAAACCCTTCATTGTTTATTAAATAATCATTAATATTAACTATTGAGATTATTAATTTAACATTTATCATATGAGACTGATATTTATAGTTTGACTCGTTGGTCCCTGTAACCAGGGTGGTGCCCTGCTACGATAAGTGATAATTACAGATTGTATCATTCTTAATTCATAATTTTATTGTTTTCATTAATTATTTAACTATTCTTAATGGATAACCTTATCATTTCTAATAAATTATTTTACTATTCTTAAGTGATAGCCTTATCATTTTTAATTATTTTTAATAAATAATTTTTATTATTTTAATAATCATATTTCATGATTATTAATAATTAGCCAACGTCAAGTCTACTCCTATTGCACAACAAAAGCATCTACATTTTACTGGAGATGAAGGTGCAGCAGCCTGAGATCAGAAGAGAATTACAAGTCAGACAGCAAATTTCTTTCTTGACGTTTTAAACTATTTCTCGAAATGAAAAATAAAGATCACCCTCTTCCAGTTTATTTCCTGTCATTGAAGAAATCATGACTTTATCTCAGTCAGTCAGGACATTAAACAATTAAATACTAATCGGTTATCACACTGCTTATATTTGTGAAAAATTTAAATAGTTAAACATCTGTATAATATGAATAAGCAGTGAAATGTCCAACTACAGATTTCAATCAGCTGCGCAGAAACTCCGCTCATCATCGTTTGAGTCGTGACCAAAGTTCGTCCGAGTCAACAAAAGATCTCACTGATGATAAACTGGACTTTTAAACCACAGTAAATCTTTTTATATGTAGCCAGGCATATCTCTGTGTTTCCTAACACTCCATAAACCTGCGTTTATAACCTTTCACTCCCATTTTTTTCCTATTCTGGACTACATGCTGAGCACAGCCGAATCTCTGTAGACCATAAAACGTTTCTCACGTTTCACTGTGAGGCAGCGACGTTAGAAAATGCTGAGTCATACTCACTGATTGAAAATGTACGACCACCGGTCCCTGACAAAGTCCCACGCCAGAGGCTGACCAACCACGTTGTTGGCGATGTAGACGATAGTGGAGGTGGCGTCCTGCTTTCGGATCTTGTCTGGATCCAGAGTGTACTCCAGGTACCTGAGAGCATTAACACACAGCAGCAGGAGGAGTTTATATATATATATATATATATTGTTGGGAAACACGGTTATTATGAAACCAAAGGCCAATTTCCGGCCTTCATGACTAGTCACAGGCCTGAGGCCGCATGGCCTCTTTGTACTATTAGAAAGCCAAGGAACTCAGGCTCCCAGAATGCTGCATGTTCCTTTTGTTTCAGCAACTTCACACAGAGGTGTGAAAAGCCACCAGGGTCAACTCCAATTGGTCACTCTGGCCCCATGACCTTTTGAAAGCATGCTGAAGAAGGTGTGAACTCTGGTCAGCCATTTTGGGAAGCACCCTAATTTAATTACAAACACACACACACTCAATGTTTTTCTTTCACAAATGTTCTTTCATTAATGTTGCATGAGTGAACTTTGCCAACCTCTACACTGTCAACTCTATAACCTTCACGGTTCATTATATAATCTTTAATAGTAAATATTGATATTTCGAATTGAACAAGATCTAAATGAGACTGATCTTAATCAATAAATTGGCTATCTTTTCCCTTCTTTGAAGGGTGGTGCCCCGAGGTAACTTTACAAACTAAATATTCATATTTTAAATATTGTTTTATATTTTATTTTAATAACCAAATTTATTGAATGCCGAAAGACACCATATCATGGTATCACTCCTAACCATTATTGCACAGTAATATATATGTATGTGTGTATAAATGTGTATTTATACTGTATAAATATTGGTAAGTTGAGCAGACCTTTGGAGCAGCCAGGTTTGTTTTGTGCAGGCCAGAGCCGAGCGCAGTTTTTCAGCTTCACCAGCGATGGTGGCGTTCTGAAACTCCATCCAAGCAAAGTCCCACTCTATAGCGCCACCTGCTGCGATGGCATTGCAGTACACCGTGGTACGTAGGTTGGGGTGGATCCTGGGGAAGAGAGGAAGTGTCTAAATCTCAGTACAGCACAGATAATGCAGTCTAATAGTAATAAGTAATCCATTGGGATGGTGTTTACACTCACCGGTTAACCTTGGAGTCCATCCATTCTTTGAACCATCCCTTCACCAGGGTTTGACATTCCTCATAGCCCGTCTTACACGCCTGGCTGATGGCATTCACCTGATTGTACCTGAAGGAGACATGAGGAAGAAGAGCGTTAGAAGACGTGAAGAGGATGTGCAGGAGCGTGTTTGTGAAGTGCTCTGGACGCTGAGGGATCTTTACTCACTGGTCAAAGTGTCCAGTCGGTACTTTAGACCAGTTATCGGTCTGCGTCTTGAAGTAATTAAACAGAGGGACGACCTGCTTCCTCAGATAATCCTAAAAACAAGGAGAACATGCTGCAGCTCAGGAAATCTGATATATCTATTAAGGGTCAGATCATGAAAGCAACTCAATTAGCTTTGCTTCTTTATATTTGTATGTATTTTTTAATGTTGCACACCTGCATGGGGCCGTAGACCTCGCTGCGGTCAAACATGAGGTAAAAGAAGTTCAGGTTTGACAGAGCCGATTCCCAGGGCATGTAGTCTCTCTCCTGGTTCAGGTACTTGGTCGTACTGAGGGCGCGGACTGTCGGGATGATCTTTGCTCTGTGGAGTTTACAACATGTTAAAAAAGTTATACATTCCACTCTTTAATACGCTGCAGAAATTTATGACATGTGTCACACATGTGACATATGTCTTGATTTGTATAATTGATGGTTTTTTTTTGTAATAGTACAACTTTAGTCTTGTAACGTTGTAACTTTATTCTCCTAATATTGCAACTTTATTCTCTCAATGTTGCAACTTTATTGTCTTAATGTTGTAACTTCATTCTATCAATGTTGCAACTTTATTGTCTTAATGTTGCAACTTTATTGTCTTAATGTTGCAACTTTATGCTCTTAATGATTCAACTTTATTCTTTTAATGTTCTCCTCTGTTCAATATCAGCTCGACTCACCTCGCCAAGTTAAAAGCATCGTCCACCAGCTGAGCTCTGTTGATCACTTGAATAACCTTGAAAAACAACATGTCTCTGTAAGTTCTCTTCAGAGGAAACATTAGGAAACATGATTGTATGAAGGCATCAGTCAAAAGTGTCTTACCGTATGATTGGTGCTCAGAATACTTAGCAGCTTGTCCCAGTTGCTGTCGTCATAGTTGACTCTGTAGTAACCCACCACATCGAGGTTGGCCAGCACCCACTCATCTCCTGTCGTCTTCATCGCATTGTTTGGTGCTACAGACGACAAGGAGGTCGAAGTTACAACGTTTTCTCTCCTCAGAGTCTGAACTAGGCTTCATGTGTTTGTTCCATTGTTAGTTTTGGTTTCACGTTGTAATTTAGAGACTAAAGAATTCTATCCTGTCGTCATCACCTACGTGGGCGGAGTCTAGATCTATACTTGACTCTGATTGGTTGGTAGACGGCGGGTGTACGACGTAAATTTGTTGTCAATTCAGCTGTTGTATTCGCTAACATTTTTTTAATGAACTGCGTAGAAAAAAATAGACGTTCTTTTTGAAATGAGAAAGCGAATTAACTGGTTTGCTTTGTTAATCTCGTTGCCACGGTAATATCTTTATGGTTCAAACATTATATTTGCGAAAGGAGTTGAAAAGAGGAATAGTTACTCAAGGCAAAAATTATATGTACTGATATATGATGGTTACTTATTAATTTGACTTATGATTGATTGCTGAAAGACAAACCACAACCATCTAAGAATAGTGCGTGTAAATGAATCTGACTTAAAATCCCAACATTGCTGCTGAGGTCTGTACATCATACCTGATTTTTGCTCCAGCCAATAAGGTGTCTGGTCTGTGTCATTCTTAGCCCACTTGATTGGAACAATCCATTCATAACTATAGGTGAAACAAATACATCAATTAGTCTAGTTCTCGCTGTTTATGCATTTTGCCTTTTTGTGAAGACGATAGTGGAGAATTTATATTTTGTATCAATTAGTACGTCATGACTTTGTTGTTCTTATGAGAAGGAGCAAGGATAGAAAGTGTGTGATCATACTTGAAGGGAGACGGAGCTGTGACTTCAGAGTCTGGATCCAGGAGAAAGTGCTTCTGGGAGACGTCCCCACTGGTGGTGTTTATGGTGACCACAGGGAAACCCATCTGCAGCACCCAGGTGTCCATGATGCCCCCGACACTTTTAGGCAGATTAGTGCCAGTGGCGTTAACGGCCTGTGGAAACAAAACCATAAGTAACGGACTAATCTAAATGTTCAATGAATGTGAAGAAGCTGGAGAAAAGAACTTGCCATTTGCAAATGGTAAATCAGGTCGTTGTAAACTGCATTCCCAAAAGCATATTCCTTCAGGTAGGTCTGCAAGAGAAAACAATCAGAGGCTATTTAGCTTTGCAGGGTTAAACTTAGGCTTAATACTTTAATTAATATGTTACTTCCAACTTAATTTTGTCCTAGCCCTTCTTATTGTCAACCATCGTTCTGTGCTTCTTTATGTGTTCTGGCACCGGAACCATTTTGAAAGTATCAATATGTAAAATCTGAGACAAAACTCAACTCTAATGAATGGTCACATTCTCATGTTTGAGAAAAAAATAGAGAACACATTTGAAAATATTTGCAGATGTGGGAATTATTGTATCATGTTCCTCAATGAGGTCCTTACCCTGAGTCCCATTACGAAGATTTCTTCAGTGAGGAAATTCGACAGCATTCTCAGAACAGCAGCTCCCTGAGGAAAGACAAAGTAATTTGACCTGTTCAGGTGAGCGAAATAAATCAAGTCATTCTGACAATCAAATAGTTCTATGGGACAGGAATATAAAACATAACCTGGGTTCATTGATGTTAGGAAGATACATGATGTGAGAGTGGGACACAAACGAAGTCCTCACAATGTAAATCATTGAAACTCATGAGGTGGAAGGAGTGTGACTTCACCTTGCTGTAAGAGATGGCATCGAACAGCTCGCTGATCTGCTCTGGTCTCTGGATGTCTTCTGCTTTGGCCGACAGCGGGTGAGAAGAGGCCAGAGCATCGATGGCAAACACCCTGTGGACATCGTCAAGCACGATGAGGTCACTCTGTTGAAACAAATTAGACAGAACGCTGAAAACGCCACCGTACACCAGCTCCAGTGTTCTACATGAGTTCAGATTAGTCCATCGGTGAGAGGGAGACACCATAAACCGGGAAATACTCACAATGCTCCAGCCTGGTTCGGCCACGTTTGCTCCCAGGTACGCAACATAAGATGCAAAGCCTTCATTCAGCCACAAGTCATTCCACCACCTCAGGGTCACCAGATTACCAAACCACTATAAAGACAGCACAGAGAAAAAAAAAAATGTCTATGCCAAGATAATGAGCTCAAAAGAAATGTAAACAGCAGGAATGCAAACTCAACTACTCTCAGATGCAACATCCGTGAAGCTACTTGAATATTTTTCAATTGAGACTTGAAGCAAAATGCATCCAAGTCCTCTTGACCTTTGTTTCAAGGCTATACAGAATTATCACTTTGTCTACTGGACGGGTCACCACAATAATGTGCCGTGCTCTCCAGTGGTGTTCCCCAGGGTTTCATCCTGGGTCCTATACTTTTTTTACCTCAGCCTGGGAGGTTATGTTTCCACTGTGTCTGTCTGTCTGATAGTCAACAGAAGTACTGGACAGATAAACACAACACTTCCACACAAACATCACTCTCACCCACAACGAATTCCACTCAGAATTCCACATTCGTTGTTCACCACATTTGTTCACTTGACGGACAAAAGACAAGCCTTGACATTAGACATTAGTGGAGGTGAACCCAGAAATGACATTAAAACGAACCATGTGAGCCAGTTCATGAGCGATGATGGTAGCAATCCTCTCCTTGTTGGAGTTGGAAGAGACTCCTTCATCGTAGAGCAGCGCCGTCTCTCTGTACGTGATCAGACCCCAGTTCTCCATGGCTCCAGCGTTAAAGTCTGGCAGAGCGATCTGATCTGTGTCAGGAAAGAGATCATTCGTGGTTCATGCCCAGAAAATAGAATTATCAAGTACAATTCATTATTTGAGGGTGTTTGGACTCTCAAAGGCTTCATATGCGAAACAGAGAGTAGCCTCCTCAGGTTGGCTGATTAGGGATCTACTATCAGAGTGAAACCAGACTCATTCAGATCCAGATCATCATGTGGCTGACTCACCAGATTTGGGCAGAGGGTAACTGGAATTGTAATATCCCTCAAAGAACTTAAGGATGGGTCCAGTTTTGCTGAGGGCGTACGCTCCTTGTCCTGCATCGATAGCAGGCTTCCGGGCGAAGATACGGATCTGAGCAGACAATCAAACACATAACATTCATTTCTGTTTGCCTGAATATTTATTTATTGAAAACTAGTGAACCTATATGGTTTTAATTTGATACCAGCTGTTTAACGTATGCTATTAGAGTGAGAAACGATGTTGTTTGTATCGTTTAACTTGTAACGAAAGTTGTAGCTAATAAAAAAGGGCAGATTACAAAATAACGTTATCAGTAATGGAAACTGTCAGTTCTTTAAAATGCTGGTTGTTGCTGCTTCCTGTAAATACAAACTGAGTTCATGGCAGAGGTACGGGTCAGTTACCAAAACGTCATCAACGGTGTTGCTGATGAAGGTGAACTCGCTGACGATGAAGGCCAGCAGGTAGGTGGACATTTTCTCAGTCTGCTCAAAATCTGTCTGCTTCAGATTCTTGCCATCAATGACGACGGCCTTTGAGTCTGTACAAGAGAAAAGTTATTTTTATGTATCTTCCTCATTCATTCAATATGTCTTGGACGGTGAATATAAACGTGTTATTGTTGTGCAACTCACCTCTTTGTGCCCCGTTGGACAAGGCGACTGTTTCAGGGTCGTGGATCAGAGTGATGTTGAAAGTAGCTTTCATAGCCGGCTCGTCAAAACAGGGGAAAGCCTTTCTGGCGTCTGTCGGCTGCATCTGAGTGGTCGCAACAACCCTGACGGGAAAAAGACAAATTAAGTTTGTGTTTGAAAAACAGCTCAATGTTTTCAGCAAATAGCTTGTATGGAGTTTTGCCAAAAGCAAGACGGTTAAATTGATTTAATCAATCACTTTTAATCTCTCATTGGAGTAGGACTTCTTTAGCCTGGATGAGCTCAAAGCCTGGAAACTGTGTCTTCAAACTGTCTATGTTCGGTCTTTTTTTTTTACAAAAAAACAACTTTTATAATAAAAACTCTTTTTAGGACCAAACTGAGAGTTTCTAAACCAGACATGGGCAAAGTACGGCCCGCGGGCCGTTTTTGTTAAATGGCTTTGCAAATAAGTTCTTTGCTACTTGGTAAAGGCAAAATCCTTTCATGTAATGATATTTCCATGTCATTTATATTAGTTCACAAAAACACTCCATCCATCTGTTTGCCCACCCCTGTTCTAAACCCTCTGGATTCACACTCGATGTTATCGGACACATTAGGTTCACATACTTGCGCTGTCCATTCTCCATGTACACGCTCCGGTAGAATCCTCCCAGGTCATCAGCCAGCTCTCCAGTGAAGGCGGTGTACAGGTGGTACCATTGGTCCTTCATGAGTTTCCCGTCCAGCTGCAGGACCAGGTACTGAGTCACAGGCTGCGGCCACGAAGACTTGATCGCCGGGGCCTTGACGCCGCTGTTGACCGCGGTAAGGTTCGCCCACTGGCCATTCTCAAGTGTGGTGTAGTTCAGCTTATTGGAGTGGATGATAATCACGTCTGTGTCCTCGGTGCACTGAAACTTCACAGTGGACTCACCTGCAACCAAACGAAATAACTTATTTAGAAACTCAGTCACAACCAATGAATCAAGCTTCAGTACAAATTACACAGAATCATAGATATCAGTTTACTGTCAGTAAGCTATTTTTTTTGTTCTGTTTGAAAAAGCACCTGAAGTTGTTTTAAAAAGTTGTTTGCACTGATGCGTCTCTGACAACTCGCCACAGCGATGACGAGAACTCAGCCAATAAAATGATATCTCCACCTTGGGACATCATATAATTAAACTTTATCTCGGAGCAACTATCTTGTCCTATCAAGATCAAATAATATATCACCTATCAGGACTCACAATGTAAAGTATCTTTACTTTGTAGTGATTCATTATATTTTCTACTACTAATAACAACAACGGCAATTATATAACAACGGCAAATATAAACTGTATTTTTTTATTTTATTTACAATGTACTATACTAGATATCTAGATATATGCAAACATCTATAAAGAACTTTAGCATGAAGAACTAACACCAGACAGGTAAATAAAATGAGAATAAATTAACATGAGCAGAGAAATTTAGAATAATATTATAGATGAAATCATAAATAAGGAAGTAAAATAAGTGTAAAGAGTTGATGTGAAACATTTATAAACAATAAACTCAGATGTGTCAAAGTGGCCTCAGGTGATGGGTGAGTGAGGGTCAGATGTCAGGAGACTCATCCTGATCCAGAATCTGTAATTCATTAACCTCTCGTCTGACTTTACCTCCATCACTGTTTCATCTGAAAGAAAAGCTGCCACACTCCTGCAGCTTTTACTTCTTAAACACAGAGGAGGATTTCATTTAACTCAAACACCAACGCTACTGATTCTCACCAGTGAAGATGAAGAGTCCAGTGATGGGGTCTTCCATCAGCCGGGGCCACAGCAGGACGTTGTAGTGCTCCGGCACCAGGCTCTTGGGGAGCCGGTACTTGTCCCAGGCTTCGTTGGACGGGACAGTCGTCATTTCAGGCTTGGACGTCGTTGGTCCAACAGTCGGTCCGACAGTCGGCCCGACAGTCGGTCCGACTGTCGGTGAAACCTGATTGTCGTTATTTTTAGCCTTTTCCTGCGAGTAGACGACAGACAGAGCTATGATGGTTGCCAGGGCCCCTGCACCCAGGACGACCCCCACCACCCCAACAGCTTTACTGATGTAGAAACCTTTCCCCATGTCGTGTGCCTGTACTGGAATCCTCACACTGAGGGCACGCAGAGGTGGAAGGTGAACTTTTATACAGCATCCTCCCTCCCATTCACTGCAACAGGTGATACATTAACAGTGAGATTGCTGATGTGGACCTGACACAGTGTTAACGACTCGTGACTGAGTAAAAGCTCCGGACACAAGGTAAACAGGGAGGATTCTCATGTTAAGAGAGACATTTATTAGAATTATTATAAATAGATGTAGAAATAAATGCGCATATAAATACAGAAGTAAATGAATCAATGTCTTATACTTATTTCCACATTAATTTATTTATTTCCACATTTATTCCCACTTTTATTTATTTCAACATATATTTAATTCTGTATTTCTGTGCCAATATGTTAATGAGGGAGGAGGTCCCAACCTCAGCCTCGGAACAGGATTGGTCAACTGAGCACCACCGTCAAAGTGTTCAGAGACACACGCAGTGAGATTTGAGAATAAATAAAATAACCTTAACTACACCTCTGAACTTGAACTAGATCATTAATTTGTGTGTGACCTGGCTAAATATTGAAAACAGCTACTGGACACCAGTCAGCATTGAAAGGCAGAAGTAGTGGGATCTTGAGCCTTCAGACGCTCTGCCCCTCGCCTCTGGAACTCCCTCCCCCATGACATCAGGAACATTGACCCAAATTCAATTGCTCTTTTTAAATCTAACATCAAAACCCACCTGTTTAGGCAGGCGTATAAATTTGAATGTAACTGTCTGCTGAAATTGTTGTTCTGCTGCTGCTCTGCTTTGTGCATTTTAAAAATTTTATTTAACTGTATTGTTGACTGTTGTACGGCGACCTTGAGTACCTTGAAAGGCGCCTTATAAATAAATTGTATAATTATTATTAAGTAGAAGGAGTGGATCATTACACTCCGGTGACGAATCCTGCATGAGACTCATTAGCGTACAGAAAAATAAATAAATGTGGAAATAAATAATTGCGGAAATATATTAATAAAATGTATTTATTGATACATTTCTGTATATATTTCTGTATTCATTCATTTATTTCTGTATTTATTTCCTTATTTATTTATGCATTTATTTATTTATACTTCATGTATCGTCCTCCATTTCACATCCTGTCACTAGGTTTCATGGTAAATTGACCACAACTAATTGTTTTATCTTGTTCAAAAACAAACAAACAAATGAACAGACTTCGACGAAAACGTGTTTTTCGTGGCGCAGGTAAAAATTCTTATCTGTTATTATTATTCATGGGTTCATCATGTCCTCACAAGAGTAAATCAAACATAAGTAATTAAAAGTGTTGATTAAAAAAATCAGAAACTAATAACAGGTGAGCAACTCCTCCCACAGAAGATATAAAGCTAATTTAATAGAGCTGCTGGGAAACAGATCCTAAATGTCAAAGATTTCAATCCTTGTTTAATAAAGCAGCAGTATCAAGGTTAGTTTCAGCTGTTCAATTAACTAATTCAAACGAAAACGTTTTTTTATCGGCGGATGTAAATCAGCTTCTCACAACAGTAAAGGAAACTTAAATAAAAAACAATCTATTTCTATTCTAAATTCCTGTGTTGATGAAATAAAATGGGAATAACTTACGATCAACTGGTGCAACAGGATACTGTCGTCAGCCACAATTTTCTTAGGACGTTATTTGGAATTGTCTTTGATTTCTCAGAGAATAAATCATGGATTTAGAACTTAAATCAGGCATATTTG
Organism: Limanda limanda; assembly: GCF_963576545.1. Classification (NCBI taxonomy): domain Eukaryota; kingdom Metazoa; phylum Chordata; class Actinopteri; order Pleuronectiformes; family Pleuronectidae; genus Limanda; species Limanda limanda. The sequence continues at coordinate 2,154,715 of NC_083643.1, read as the reverse complement.
AGGGACTAATATTTATGAGTGTGTGTGTGTGTGATTTAGTTGAATTTGAGTTAAGGGACCGTTGGGCCTTGGCTGTTCTTTGCTTATGTTGGGGAGGCCCAAGTGATGTGACTTTGAACAAAGGGCCATAAACGAGGCCTGCACGCGATCCTGAGACCAGCTCTAGAGTTTTCCTGCTGGTCGAATCCCCCCAGCAGGCCCTGGGGGGAGATGCTGCATGCAGCCCTGCAGAGACCCATGAAACCTGAGACGTCCACTGAGGGCGAAGCCCGCCCCTTGTGGCCAAATTCTGATAGTTAATTGGCTGAGGGCCACACTGACCCTTGAACCCTCCTCCCAGGGGGGAGTCACCTGGAACATGACTTAAAAGACTTGAGCTCACAGAAATCGCTGCCATTTTCCTGCTACTAAAGTTGTAACCAGACCTTCCGAGGCCTAACCATATGACTCAGTAATTATTTGGGGCGATTAGACGTTTGTTTAATTCATTTAATTTTTCTATCTTTTATCTCAGTCGAAGTTTTATTTTGATAGGACTTTTTGCTGTGTTAACCTGAAAGACCGAAACAGGAAATTCACTTGCTGGACGAGTGAGACACAGACTTTTCTTTCTCTAACGATCTACAACGGCTACAAGCAGCCGCACGTTCCTGTAAAGCACCACGATCTCCGCTGCAGCAGAAGAACACGAAGCTTCATCCCGTCACGGAGCACGAAGAATCCGCTCCTGTTCGGCCCAGCTGCGGAGCTCACGGGAGCCCGCCTGAGAGAATACGAGTGATTCACTGAACTTCCGGGATATTCGCGCCAACGCGCATGCAACCCCATGAAACTACGGTTACAGTAAGAGGCTTTTATTGTCTGGGCAGATACTAGTTTAACACTTAGCGTATTTGTCTTTATTTGAGTGTGTTTGTAAGACCTCCGTGTCTTTATTGTTAGCCGCGGCGAGTCGCCACTTCCGGTTTCCGGTTACGGCCGTGTGTTACAGTGTTTAAGCGCCTCGACGAAGCTTCTCCAGCTGCACTATGACCATCTGAACAACTTTACAGAGACTTTACCGGTCAAACTTCAGCACACAACGCCGCTTGGATGCTGAGTGGTAAAATAAATGTAACTTGTCTCTGACGGTGTTTTTAAGAGCTTTGTTCTCTCCTTGCATGCTTCCTCTCTCTCTCTCTTCTCCTGAACCTGCTTACACACACGTTTCGATCTGTATTTATACACTTCACATAGTTAAATCTATACTTAGAGGGCCTGAACGCACCTGGAAGCCATTCGGCCCAAAGCAGAGATAACGAATTCTCTTTGTCTGAAAATCCCTTTGTGTAATTCATGTGGCGACCGCCATTGTGAGCTCCGGCCACATGGTCATTAACATGACTCCGTGACTCCATTTTGAATAACGCAAGTTAAACCACCATTTTGAGAGTCTATTATTGCCACGCCTTCTCTCTCTCTCTCCTCCCATTCTGGCTCTAACTTCCAAAGCGGCTCCGCCATTTTGTTTTGTAGTCACCACCATTTTGAGAGGTTTTTTGGTGAATTATTGTCTGCCTCCATCTTAGATGTGACATCACCACGTGACTGAGTCATCGCCACTCCCCTTTCTCTCTCTCTCTCTCTCACACACACACACACACATACACACAGAGACACATTGATAGACACATACACAGACAGACACACACACACAGAGACACATAGATGGACTATAGGTTACATGTGTGTTCTAAATTGTGATAAATGCTGCTGCTGTTGTGATCTTTGAAATATTGGAGTTTGTTAAAGTGATGAATCATTAAATAACATTAACTTTATTTCACACACACACATAGATACACACACACAGAGAGAGACACTTTGACACAGACACACACACACACAGAGACAGACGTACATAGACCACAGGTATTACATGTATTGTCTGAGTTGTGATGTGCTGCTGCTTTTGTTATCTTTGAAATATTGGAGTTTGTTAAAATGATGAATCATTAAATAACATTAACTTTATTTCCCCTTTTTAATAAATGCTTTTGTAATTAAAGTATCTGTAGTCTGTGATTATTAATGCATATGTGTGTGAATGCAGCTGGAGCCTGTGCTCAAACTGAAAACCCTTCATTGTTTATTAAATAATCATTTATATTAACTATTGAGATTATTCATTTAACATTTATCATATGAGACTGATATTTATAGTTTGACTCATTGGTCCCTGTAACCAGGGTGGTGCCCCGCTACAATAAGTAATAATTACAGATGTATCATTCTAAATTGATAATTTTATTGTTTTCATTAATTATTTAACTATTCTTAATGGATAACCTTATCATTTCTTATTAATTATCTTACTATTCTTAAGTGATAGCCTTATCATTTTTAATTATTTTTAATAAAATATTTCATGATTATTAATAATTAGCCAACGTCAAGTCTACTCCTATTGCACAACACTTATTTTACTTTTCTTCTTGTATACCTGTCTATCAATTCCCTGATAGATTAATATCATATTGACGGGTGTTTTTTGAATATATTTTTTCATTTGCACCTGCAATCCTTGAAGAAAATAAAAAGAAATAAATATATTTTTATCAGATCAATAAAGACAAGAATGTCTTCAACTTTATCAGATACTATTTTGTATTGTGACAAGAAAATAAAAATCCACTCTTTAATTTACAGAAAAACAGAAGAAGATAATGTTATTAAATACAGAGCTGATATGACCAAAAGAAGATGAACATATTTTTATTTACACGACATTACAAGAACAAAACTCAGAGTCTTTGACTTGTTACAAAAAATCTCCAATTGTGAGAAAATACTTTTACAAACCAAACTGTAATTTTGTTCATTTCAGAGATTTTGTGTATTTAAAACTATGATTTAAAAAAAGTATAAAACAAACAACAACAAAAACATCTTCTCTCCGGCTTTTAAATATCAAAACATAATTTCTGATTATGCTTTTATTTTCAAAGTATTGAAATACACTTTTATTCTACTTTTTCCAGTTGAGTGCAAAATCTCCTCTTGCTCCGAGCGAGACTCGTTGTGTTAGAAAAGGTTTGTTTCTAATCACATGTAAATGAAGGACGAATACGCAGCTTCATCAGGGCTTTGTTTCAGCCAAGAACCAGTTCAGGACGTTCTGCTTGTTCTCCGCGATCCATTTGATGTTGCCGATGGTTCTCTCGATGGACTGGTCCACCGCCAGGGTGCCGGAGCCGAAACCCACCTCTGAGTTATCGGCCTTGAACTGCTGCAGCTGTGATGAGGAACAAAACAGAGAAATAAGCATCTTGGGCAGTGACTCAGCAGTTTGACGTGATAACAACACAGATGGCTGAGAGGACAAAGTGTGGAAAACCTCCTCCTGGGTAATAAACTCATGAAAACACCAATGTTACAGGTTCCAAAAGAATAAGAAATTAGTGTCAGTGCCTCCTTCATTAAACACAAGCAGCAGGACACGATTTCTGTGATTTTTCTCATGTTTAAAAAAGCTGGAAGTTTTAAGTTTGTAGTTTTGTTGGAGGAAACAAGATATTGATGACATCTCCTTGAGTTTTCTGTAATGGTTTGGCTCCCAAAGGATTTAAATTTCAGCCATAATATTTTAACAATCTACGAAAATGTAAAACAATGCTATATTCTCCTGTAGAGGCCATAATTCTGTATGATAATTACTATGTTAAACATGTTTTGCTATATCGGAGAAGCACTTCAATGCTCAGCTCAAGTTACCTCAGAAAGCTCAAGAGACAAACGCTGTGTATATGTGTCATTCCATAAAAACTCAAAGTGGAATATCGAACCTGTTTCAGCTCAAAGTCAGTGGAGAAGCGTTTTGTGACGCCATTGATGAGGTTGGAGAAGGAGAACGATCCACCACCGTACCTGTGAGGGGAAATCAAACCATCAGCTGCAAATTAAAACCACTTCTACTTCGTTTTGCCTTTAAACCGTTTGTTCTCTTAATTTACGAACTCAAAGTAAAAGAAGCTGAGACATGATAGCTCTTCCTTACGCTAACTTAATGCACATGTGTACAGACTAATCTCATTAAAAGATATTTTTAATAAAAGCATCTACATTTTACTGGAGATGAAGGTGCAGCAGCCTGAGACCAGAAGAGAATTACAAGTCAGACAGCAAATTTCTTTTCTTGACTAAACTATTTCTCGAAATGAAAAATAAAGATCACCCTCTTCCAGTTTATTTCCTCTCATTGTCAGAATTCATGACTTTATATCAGTCAGTCAGGACATTAAACAGTTAAATACTAATCGGTTATCACACTGCTTATATTTGTGAAAAATTTAAATAGTTAAACATTTGTATAATATGAATAAGCAGTAAAATGTCCAACTACAGATTTCAATCAGCTGCACAGAAACTCCGCTCATCATCGTTTGAGTTGTGACCAAAGTTCGTCCGAGTCAACAAAAGATCTCACTGATGATAAGCTGGACTGTAAAACCACAGTAAATCTTTATATGTGTAACCGGGCTTCACTTTGTGTTTCCTAACACTCCATGAACCTGCGTTTATAACCTTTCACTCCCATTTAAAGTGTCCTATTCTGGACTAGATGCTGAGCACAGCTGAATCTCTGTAGACCATAAAACGTTTCTCACGTTTCACTGTGAGGCAGCGACGTTAGAAAATGCAGAGTCATACTCACTGATTGAAAATGTACGACCACCGGTCCCTGACAAAGTCCCACGCCAGAGGCTGACCAACCACGTTGTTGGCGATGTAGACGATAGTGGAGGTGGCGTCCTGCTTTCGGATCTTGTCTGGATCCAGAGTGTACTCCAGGTACCTGAGAGCATTAACACACAGCAGCAGGAGGAGTTTATATATATATATATATATATTGTTGGGAAACACGTTTTTTATGAAACCAAAGGCCAATTTCCGGCCTTCATGACTAGTCAAAAGCCTGAGGCCGCATGGCCTCTTTGTACAATTAGAAAGCCAAGGAACTCCCAGAATGCTGCATGTTCCTTTTGTTTCAGCAACTTCACACAGAGGTGTGAAAAGCCACCAGGGTCAACTCCAATTGGTCACTCTGGCCCCATGACCTGTGAGGTCACCGGGCCAATATAAGGAGACTTCTCCCCCTCCTCACTCAACCCTTTTTCTCCTGCATCGCAGAGGAGAGGGCCTGGAAGCTCCCAGCTCATCTCATCAAGGAAACCGCCTCTCAAATTAATCTACAAGAGGAGCGCAAAGGTCTAGCTTCCAGCTCACCTTCTCCCATGAAACCTTTCTCGCCCTTAAAGCTCTACAAACTCTTAGTAATTACTCGATGTCCTGCAAGAGAACTTCAACCGGCAATTGAACTGCACATCTCAACAGGACCGCGTCGGCAAAACACTCAGAACCAGAAGACGTCACACAACAGGCAGGACGAAAGGCGAACTGCACAGCAACTTTCTCCCTTTCTTAGGACTGGTAACATACTGGGCTTAATTATTATACTAGACTAAGCAAGACTGTTTATTTGATTCTGTGTGGTGTTTCTAAGCTTGATATATGTGGTGAAATTGTGTTTATAAGTTAAATGAAAGTTGATGTTAGTTACGCTCTACACAGACCCTTTCATTCTCTGATTACCATTCACACAGACACACGCATATCCCTACACCTACTTATCTCCCCCACTTCAGAAGAAGAAGAAGGGGGGCTGTTAACTTTAGTGGGCCAAACCACCATTTTGAAAGCATGCTGAAGAAGGTGTGAACTCTGGTCAGCTATTTTGTGAAGCACCCTAATTTACATACACAAACACACACTCAATGTTTTTCTTTCACAAATGTTCTTTCATTAATGTTGCATGAGTGAACTTTGCCAACCTCTACACTGTCAACTCTATAACCTTCACGGTTCATTATATAATCTTTAATAGTAAATATTGATATTTCGAATTGTACAAGATCTAAATGAGACTGATCTTAATCAATAAATTGGCTATCTTTTCCCTTCTTTGAAGGGTGGTGCCCCGAGGTAACTTTACAAACTAAATATTAATATTTTAAATATTAATGTTTTATATTTTATTTTGATAACCAAATGTATTGAATGCCGAAAGACACCATATCATGGTATCACTCCTAACCATTATTGCACAATAATATATATGTATGTGTGTATAAATGTGTATTTATACTGTATAAATATTGGTAAGTTGAGCAGACCTTTGGAGCAGCCAGGTTTGTTTTGTGCAAGCCAGAGCCGAGCGCAGTTTTTCAGCTTCACCAGCGATGGTGGCGTTCTGAAACTCCATCCAAGCAAAGTCCCACTCTATAGCGCCACCTGCTGCGATGGCATTGCAGTACACCGTGGTACGTAGGTTGGGGTGGATCCTGGGGAAGAGAGGAAGTGTCTAAATATCAGTACAGCACAGATAATGCAGTCTAATAGTAATAAGTAATCCATTGGGATGGTGTTTACACTCACCGGTTAACCTTGGAGTCCATCCATTGTTTGAACAATCCCTTCACCAGGGTTTGACATTCCTCATAGCCCGTCTTACACGCCTGGCTGATGGCATTCACCTGATTGTACCTGAAGGAGACATGAGGAAGACGAGCGTTAGAAGACGTGAAGAGGATGTGCGGAAGCGTGTTTGTGAAGTGCTCTGGACCCTGAGGGATCTTTACTCACTGGTCAAAGTGTCCAGTCGGTACTTTAGACCAGTTATTAGTCAACCCCTTGTAGTAATTAAACAGAGGGACGACCTGCTTCCTCAGATAATCCTAAAAACAAGGAGAACATGCTGCAGTTAAGGAAATCGGATATTTCCATTAAGGTTCAGATCATGAAAGAAACTCAATTAGCTTTGCTTCTTTATATTTGTATGTATTTTTTAATGTTGCACACCTGCATGGGGCCGTAGACCTCGCTGCGGTCAAACATGAGGTAAAAGAAGTTCAGGTTTGACAGAGCCGATTGCCAGGGCATGTAGTCTCTCTCCTGGTTCAGGTACTTGGTCGTACTGAGGGCGCGGACTGTCGGGATGATCTTTGCTCTGTGGAGTTTACAACATGTTAAAAAAGTTATACATTCCACTCTTTAATACGCTGCAGAAATTTATGACATTGTCTTGATTTGTATAATTGATGTTTTTTTTGTAATAGTAATAGAACTTTATTCTTGTAACGTTGTAACTTTATTCTCCTAATATTGTAACTTTATTCTCTCAATGTTGCAACTTTATTGTCTTAATGTTGCAACTTTATTCTCTTAATGTTTCAACTTTATTCTATCAATGTTGCAACTTTATTGTCTTAATGTTGCAACTTTATTTTCTAAATGTTGCAACTTTATTCTCTTCATGATTCAACTTTATTCTCTTTATGTTCTCTTAACAATTTTCTGCCTTTGCTTTCATCCTCTGTTCAATATCACATCAGCTCGACTCACCTCGCCAAGTTAAAAGCATCGTCCACCAGCTGAGCTCTGTTGATCACTCGAATAAGCTGCAAAAACAACATGTCTCTGTTAGTTCTCTTGAGAGGAAACATTAGGAAACATGTTTGTATGAAGGCATCAGTCAGAAGTGTCTTACCTTATGATTGGTGTTCAGAGCGTTTAGCAGCTTGTCCCAGTTGCTGTCGTCATAGTTGACTCTGTAGTAACCCACCACATCGAGGTTGGCCAGCACCCACTCATCTCCTGTCGTCTTCATCGCATTGTTTGTTGCTACAGACGACAAGGAGCTCGGAGTTACAACGTTTTCTCTCCTCAAACTCTGAACTAGGCTTCATGTGTTTGTTCCATTGTTAGTTTTGGTTTCACGTTGTAATTTAGAGACTAAAGAATTCTATCCTGTCGTCATCACCTACGTGGGCGGAGTCTAGATCTATACTTGACTCTGATTGGTTGGTAGACGGTGTGTGTCCGACGTAAATTTGTTGTCAATTCAGCTGTTGTATTCGCTAACATTTTTTTAATGAACTGAGTAGAAAAAAATAGACGTTCCTTTTGAAATGAGAAAGCGAATTAACTGGTTTGCTTTGTTAATCTCGTTGCCACGGTAATATCTTTATGGTTCAAACATTATATTTGCGAAAGGAGTTGAAAAGAGGAATAGTTACTCAAGGCAAAAATTATATGTACTGATATATGATGGTTAATTTGACTTATGATTGATTGCCGAAAGACAAACCACAACCATCTAAGAATAGTGCGTGTAAATGAATCTGACTTAAAATCCCAACATTGTTGCTGAAGTCTGTACATCATACCCCATTTTTGCTCCAGCCAATAAGGTATCTGGGGTGTGTCCTTCTTAGCCCACTTGATTGGAACAATCCATTCGTAACTATAGGTGAAACAAATACATCAATTAGTCTAGTTCTCGCTGTTTATGCATTTGGCTTTGTGAAGACGAAAGTGGAGAATTCATATTTTGTATCGTTAGTAGGTCATGACTTTGTTATGTACTTTGTTTGTTTGATAGAAAGTGTGTGATCATACTTGAAGGGAGACGGAGTTGTGACTTCAGAGTCTGGATCCAGGAGAAAGTGCTTCTGGGAGACGTCCCCACTGGTGGTGTTTATGGTGACCACAGGGAAACCCATCTGCAGCACCCAGGTGTCCATGATGCCCTGGACACTTTTTGGCAGATCAGTGCCAGTGGCGTTAACGGCCTGTGGAAACAAAACCATAAGTAACAGACTAATCTAAATGTTCAATGAATGTGAAGAAGCTGGAGAAAAGAACTTGCCATTTGCAAATGGTAAATCAGGTCGTTGTAAACTGCATTCCCAAATGCATATTCCTTCAGGTAGGTCTGCAAGAGAAAACAATCAGAGGCTATTTAGCTTTGCAGGGTTAAACTTAGGCTTAATACTTTAATTCATACGTTACTTTCAACTAATTTTGTCCTAGCCCTTCTTATTGTCAACCATCGTTCTGTGCTTTTTTATGTGTTCTGGCATCGGAACCATTTTGAAAGTATCAATATGTAAAATCTGAGACAAAACTCAACTCTAATGAATGGTCACATTCTCATGTTTGAGAAACAAACAGAGAACACGTTTGAAAAGATTTGCCGATGTGGGAATTATTGTATTGCGTTCCTCAATGAGGTCCTTACCCTGAGTCCCCTTACGAAGATTTCTTCAGTGAGGAAATTCGACAGCATTCTCAGAACAGCAGCTCCCTGAGGAAAGACAAAGTAATTTGACCTGTTCAGGTGAGCGAAATAATGAAGTCATTCCGACTAGGGATGGGCATTCGATTAAATTGTCTTCATCGATCGTCGGGAGAGTTAATGGCGAATTTTCGATTAATCATTAATATTTTTATATTAAAATTCACTATTTATGGGCTGTTAAAATGCAGTGAAAATAGAAAAAACACAGCGTGTTTCCTCATTGAGATCTGTATTACAAGATGAACAACTCTTGTGGCAGTTAAACGGGATCGTTCAATGGTTACACTTGAAAATCTGCGCTGCTGTACTCTTCAGCCCCGCTGAGCGAGCAGCTAGCCGCTGAGAGCTAGCTGGACTACGCGGCTCTCGACCTCCTACTCCGGCCGTTGTCGCGTCCTCACTCCCGGAACCCCTCCACCAGACTCGGGTCTGTACGGGTCCGAAGAGGCTAGCTTTCGAGCTAGCCTCCGCTAGCTGCGGCGGCTAGCTGCGGAGCTCGGCTGAATGTCCGCACACGGACCCTCAGTCTACGGGGAAGGGAACCCGTACAGACCCTGGTCTGGGTGAGGTTCCGGGATTGATGACATGACAACAACCGGACTGAGAGGTCGAGAACCGTCAAATCCATCTAGCTCCCAGCGGCCGGTCCCCCAGCAGGGCTTGAAGAGTAAAACTCCGGACTGCTTCCTACAGCTGCTAACGTCGTCACTGTGCTGCGTTTAGGCAAATCGGGTATTCTGACCTCCTACTCATGCGCTCATGGAGACGTATAGCTTCGCAGTGAACGCAACAGAATTTCGTCGAAGACAAAATAATGTCCTCGACGAAATTCTTTATGATCAATTAATCGATCGTCGATTAGTTATGCCCATCCCTAATTCCAACAATCAAATAGTTCTATGGGACAGGAATATAAAACATAACCTGGGTTCATTGATGTTAGGAAGATACATGATATGAGAGTGGGACACAAACGAAGTCCACACAATGTAAATCATTGAAACTCATGAGGTGGAAGGAGTGTGACTTCACCTTGCTGTACGAGATGGCATCGAACAGCTCGCTGATCTGCTCTGGTCTCTGGATGTCTTCTGCTTTGGCCGACAGCGGGTGAGAAGAGGCCAGAGCATCGATGGCAAACACCCTGTGGACATCGTTGAGCACGATGAGGTCATTCTGTTGAAACAAATTCGACAGAACGCTGTAAACGCCCCCGGTCACCAGCTCCAGTGTTCTACATGAGTTCAGATTAGTCCATCGGTGAGAGGGAGACACCATAGACCGGGAAATACTCACTATGCTCCAGTCTGGTTCGGCCACGTTTGCTCCCAGGTACTCAACATAAGATGCAAAGCCTTCATTCAGCCACAAGTCATTCCACCACCTCAGGGTCACCAGATTACCAAACCACTACAAAGACAGCACAGAGAAAAAAATGTCTATGCCAAGATAATGAGCTCAAAAGAAATGTAAACAGCAGGAATGCAAACTCAACTACTTTCAGATGCAACATCCGTGAAGCTACTTGAATATTTTTCAATTGAGACGTGAAGCAAAGGGCATCCAAGTCCTCTTGACCTTTGTTTCAAGGCTATACAGAATTATCACTTTGTCTACTGGACGGGTCACCACAAGAATGTGCCGTGCTCTCCAGTGGTGTTCCCCAGGGTTTCCTCCTGGGTCCTATGCTTTTTTTACCTCAGCCTGGGAGGTTATGTTTCCACTGTGTCTGTCTGTCTGATAGTCAACAGAAGTACTGGACAGATAAACACAACACTTCCACACAAACATCACTCTCACCCACAACGAATTGTTCACCGCATTCGTTCACTTGACGGACAAAAGAAAAGCCTTGACATTAGTGGAGGTGAACCCAGAAATGACATTAAAACGAACCATGTGAGCAAGTTCATGAGCAATGATGGTAGCAATCCTCTCCTTGTTGGAGTTGGAAGAGACTCCTTCATCGTAGAGCAGCGCCGTCTCTCTGTACGTGATCAGACCCCAGTTCTCCATGGCTCCAGCGTTGAAGTCTGGCAGAGCGATTTGATCTGTGTTAGGAAAGAGATCATTCGTGGTTAATGCCCAGAAAATAGAATTATCAAGTACAATTCATTATTTGAGGGTGTTTGGACTCTCAAAGGCTTCATAAGCGAAACAGAGAGTAGCCTCCTCAGGTTGGCTGATTAGGGATCTACTCTCTGGGTGAAACCAGACTCATTCAGATCCAGATCATCATGTGGCTGACTCACCAGATTTGGGCAGAGGGTAACTGGAATTGTAATATCCCTCAAAGAACTTAAGGATGGGTCCAGTTTTGTTGAGGGCGTAAGCGCCTTGTCCTGCATCGATAGCAGGCTTCCGGGCGAAGATACGGATCTGAGCAGACAATCAAACACATAAGCAACATTCATTTCTGTTTGCCTGAATATTTATTTATTGAAAACCAGTGAACCTTTATGCTTTTAATTTGATACCAGCTGTTTAACGCATGCTATTAAAGTGAGAAGCGATGTTGTTTGTATCGTTTAACTTGTAACGAAGTTGTAGCTAATAAAAAAGGGCAGATTAGAAAAAAACGTTATCAGTAATTGAAACTGTCAGTTTTAAAATGCTGGTTGTTGCTGCTTCCTGTAAATACAAACTGAGTTCATGGCAGAGGTACGGGTCAGTTACCAAAACGTCATCAACGGTGTTGCTGATGAAGGTGAACTCGCTGACGATGAAGGCCAGCAGGTAGGTGGACATTTTCTCAGTCTGCTCAAAATCTGTCTGCTTCAGATTCTTGCCATCAATGATGACGGCCTTTGAGTCTGTACAAGAGAAAAGTTATTTTTATGTATCTTCCTCATTAATTCAATATGTCTTAGACGGTGAATATAAACGTGTTATTGTCGTGCAACTCACCTCTTTGTGCCCCGTTGGACAAGGCGACTGTTTCAGGGTCGTGGATCAGAGTGATGTTGAAAGTAGCTTTCATAGCCGGCTCGTCAAAACAAGGGAAAGCCTTTCTGGCGTCTGTCGGCTGCATCTGAGTGGTCGCAACAACCCTGACAGGAAAAAGACAAATTAAGTTTGTGTTTGAAAAACAGCTCAATGTTTTCAGCAAATAGCTTGTATGGAGTTTTGCCAAAAGCAAGACGGTTAAATTAATTTAATCAATCACTTTTAATCTCTCATTGGAGTAGGACTTCTTTAGCCTGGATCAGCTCAAAGCCTGGAGACTGTGACTTCAAACTGTCTATGTTCGGTCTTTTTTTTTACAAAAAACAACTTTTAAAATAAAAACTCTTTTTAGGACCAAACTGAGAGTTTCTAAACCAGACATGGGCAAAATACGACCCGCGGGCCGTTTACGGCCCGTTGGGCTTTTTAATCCGGCCCGCCGACCTTGTCCAAATTAAAAAAAAAAAAAAATTTAATTAAAATTTTTTGTTTTTTTTTGTTTTTGGAAACTAACAATTTTGTAGCACTTAAATGGCACGTACTTATAGAACTTTGTAGTTTTGCTTTATTTTTGAAGAAATCGTACTTTCTTGATTCTTGTAGTTCTGGGTTTGAACCCTTGGGGTTGAATGCACTTATTGTAAGTTGCTTTGGATAAAAGCGTCAGCTAAATTAAATTTGCCCATATAGGCATATGATCTCCCTTTACTTTTTCCCTTTGCCCTGTGAGCCCTTCTGTAAAATGAGAGGATCAAGGAAACAAAAAGTGGACAATGAGATCCGAGTGTTTAACACGGAGTCGACAACAAAATACTTTTTCACTGATGTCCAATCGAAGGCTGTATGCCTGATATGCCGAGAAACTGTCGCAGCTTTCAGGGAGTACAACATCAGCGTCACTTTGCTACGAAGTCATCCAACGCAAGAACGGGTTGCAGCTCAGAGGTTGGCGACTTATTTACAGACTCAGCAACATTTTTTTTCACAGACAAACTGCGAATAAAGAGTCATCTACCAAGGCATGTTTTTTGGGGGGCATTCGAAATAGCAAAGGCTAGCAAGCCTTTTTCTGAAGGCGGGTTTTTGTTAAATGGCTTTGCAAATAAGTGCTTTGCTACTTGGTAAAGGCAAAATCCTTTCATGTAATGATATTTCCATGTCATTTATATTAGTTCACAAAAACACTCCATCCATCTGTTTGCCCACCCCTGTTCTAAACCCTCTGGATTCACACTCGATGTTATCGGACACATTAGGTTCACATACTTGCGCTGTCCATTCTCCATGTACACGCTCCGGTAGAATCCTCCCAGGTCATCAGCCAGCTCCCCAGTGAAGGCGGTGTACAGGTGGTACCATTGGTCCTTCATGAGTTTCCCGTCCAGCTGCAGGACCAGGTACTGAGTCACAGGCTGCGGCCACGAAGACTTGATCGCCGGGGCCTTGACGCCACTGTTGACCGCGGTAAGGTTCGCCCACTGGCCATTCTCAAGTGTGGTGTAGTTCAGCTTATTGGAGTGGATGATAATCACGTCTGTGTCCTCGGTGCACTGAAACTTCACAGTGGACTCACCTGCAAGAACATGAAATAACTTATTTAGAAACTCAGTCACAACCAATGAATCAAGCTGCAGCACAAATTACACAGAATCATTGATATCAGTTAACTGTCAGTAAGCAATTTTTTTTGTTCTGTTTGAAAAAGCACCTGAAGTTGTTTTAAAAAGTTGTTTGCACTGATGCGTCTCTGACAACTCGCCACAGCGATGACGAGAACTCAGCCAATAAAATGATATCTCCACCTTGGGACATCATATAATTAAACTTTATCTCGGAGCAACTATCTTGTCCTATCAAGATCAAATAATATATCACCTATCAGGACTCACAATGTAAAGTATCTTTACTTTGTAGTGATTCATAATATTAACGGCAATTATTAATTAATATAAACTGTATTTTTTTATTTTATTTACAATGTACTATACTAGATACCTAGATATATGCAAACATCTATAAAGAACTTTAGCATGAAGAACTAACACCAGACAGGTAAATAAAATGAGAATAAATGAACATGAGCAGAGGAATTTAGAACAATATTATAAATGAAATCATAAATAAAGAAGTAAAATAAGTGTAAAGAGTTGATGTGAACCATTTATAAAAGAAGGTTTTAAAAAGTCTGTCTCATTCCAATTAAACTCAGATGTGTCAAAGGGGCCTTCAGGTGATGGGTGAGTGAGGGTCAGATGTCAGGAGACTCATCCTGATCCAGAATCCTATAATTCATTAACCTCTCGTCTGACTTTACCTCCATCACTGTTTCATCTGTTTGAAAAGCTGCCACACTCCTGCAGCTTTTACTTCTTAAACACAGAGGATGATTTAATTTAACTCAAACACCAACGCTACTGATTCTCACCAGTGAAGATGAAGAGTCCAGTGATGGGGTCTTCCATCAGCCGGGGCCACAGCAGGACGTTGTAGTGCTCCGGCACCAGGCTCTTGGGGAGCCGGTACTTGTCCCAGGCTTCGTTGGACGGGACAGTCGTCATTTCAGGCTTGGACGACGTTGGTCCAACAGTCGGTCCGACAGTCGGCCCGACAGTCGGTCCGACTGTCGGTGAAACCTGATTGTCGTTATTTTTAGCCTTTTCCTGCGAGTAGACGACAGACAGAGCTATGATGGTTGCCAGGGCCCCTGCACCCAGGACGACCCCCCCCACCCCAACAGCTTTACTAATGTAGAAACCTTTCCCCATGTCGTGTGCCTGTACGGGAATCCTCACACTGAGGGCACGCAGAGGTGGAAGGTGAACTTTTATACAGCATCCTCCCTCCCATTCACTGCAACAGGTGATACATTAACAGTGAGATTGCAGATGTGGACCTGACACAGTGATAACGACTCGTGACTGAGTAAAAGCTCCGGACACAAGGTAAACAGGGAGGATTCTCATGTTAATACTTCTAGAGGATTCATTTGTCTCTATTCCATCAAAGATATCACCTCCTTTGTTTTTCTGCATTTTGGACCCAGGATATATGACATTTAAATATATATGTTCACATATTACAGAAGGGGTGCTTTTAAAGGAACAGTTGAACCTTTAAGTGAAAACTGCGAGTTATAAAGGAAAAGATAGAAATCAGCCTTGAACAGTTAGAGTCCACTTTCAGAACGTCTCTGGTTCCGGGAGTAAACTTACCATTCATTTTCTCCATTGACATTTCAGAAAATCCTTTAAATTAATAGTTTTGATCCCGGAACCAGGTCGACCAGCTACAGTATGAATATTGACCCTAAAATATTTGATTCAGAGCAAAGAATTGATTGTAAAACAGAAAAAAGGCGAATTATTTTGAGAGCGAAGGAACTACACATCCCAGAAACCACTGGGAATGATGTTTCCATAGATTTCCAGCTGCTTCCTCTTGAATTTGACATTGTTGTAGTGATTTTCTCTAAAGGAACGTTTCATGTGAGAAAGAGAAAGCTTGGATCCTTTGTGGTTATTGTAATGTAACACTGAACTATCCGATCTTAGCTGACACTATTTGAAGAGATTGTTTCCCAATCTCATAGCTTGAGGCAAGTCTACCTTGGATGGTTAAATTATTATGGCTGGTAATCAAAATGAACAGCTGCTGTTAACATGTTCGTTAACAGTCCTTTAAAATGACACACAGATGTCAGTGCTTTGTTATTCTCTGAGAATTCAGTGTAATATTGAAACCGCACGTGATCCTGATCCGCACCAGAACATAATGAGTTCTTCCTCGACTCAGCTCAGCTCACGAAAACATGTTTTTGTTGGCGCAGGTAAAAATTCTTATCTTCTATGATTCATGGGTTCATCAGGTCCTCACAAGAGTAATTCAAACATAAATAAATGAAAGGGTTGATTAAAAACTAATAAAGACTTATAAAAGATAATCTTATCATATTCCACTACAGGTGAGCAACTCCTCCCACAGAAGATCACAGGAGGTATGAAGCTAATTTAATAAAGCTGCTGGGAAACGGATCATAAATGTCAAAGATTTCAAACCTTGATTTGATAATTAATGAAGCAGCAGTATTGAGGTTAGTAAAGGTTAGTTTCAGCTGTCAATCAGTATCTCAGGCAGTTTTTATATGAGCTAACTAATTCAAATGAAAACATACAGGAGGTAAAACTTCTTATCTCTAATCGATCACGATGCAACAGGTTCATCAGCTTCTCACAAGAGTAAATGAAACTTAAATAAAACAATCTATTTCTATTCTAAATTCCTGTGTTGATGAAATAAAATGGAATTAATTTACAATCAACTGGTGCAACAGGATTCTGTCATCATTTAGAAATACAACAATCAGCCACAACTTTAAAATCACTGACTCCTGATGTTTTCTAGTCATTGATGTTAATGAATATCATGTTTTAATGTTATGAGTTTTAAACTGATGAAAAAAGATTATTCTGAATTTCTGCATCAAGGATTTAAGGTCTTTATTGTCATAGTCAGGTAAAATGTAATTTATAAGAGGCTTCTCAATCCCAGAAATATTATTATATTATATTATATAAAAAAAAATACAGAAATAAAGGGTAAAACAACATAAGTAGCAGCATCAGCAAATTACTACTATTTGTAAATTAAATTAATTAAATATGAACTAGACTTCAGATTTCCATATCCCCTGAAAACAGTAGTAGACTGATACTGAAAGACTTCTTTTTAATTTTAATAATCCATCATTAAAAAGTTGCTAAAATTATGGGCCAGAAAGAAACTTAAAAAATACTGTATTTCCTCAGGAATTGAACATTGGAATGATAAAGTATTTTACTCTTTTATATTTCTTACAACATGAATGACAACACTAATGTTGCTTCTCTCAGTCTCCAGATCACCTTCAAGTCATTTATCTCGTGTTATATTCTGTGGTTACATTTTAACAGAGAGTTTGAATAACCACTCAGTGAATATCTTTTTATGGCGGCGCAGCTGTGAAGCACATGAGTCATTCGAGGGGACTGAACCTTTCAGCTCTGAACCTTTCAGCTCTGCTCGACATCTCGGGATCTGCAGATCCACCCTTCGACCTTCCTCCTGCCGGAACCACTTTAAAGAGGACGGTTGCTTCTCGTTTTGCAGCAGCTGGGACGAGGACGGATTCACTGAAGTCTGATTCCAGAACACAAGGAAATAGACGAGAGCTCAGACGATAGTTAACTCTTCCTTTATCAGATGAAAATATCCTCACAGCCTCGTGTCCTTACACCCAAAAGTTTTCTGTTTTGGTGTCATGTTTATACTCCGTCTACAGGAGATTATGTTTTCAAGTGTGTCTGTTGGTTTGTTTATTGTCAGCAGGATCATGTGAAAGTTAATAAATCAATTCCACCAAATTATTATTTTTTATTTTATTATCTAGTTTCAACAGTTTATTCATATTCACTCTTTATTTTAAATCTGCAACATAATAATGTTAATCCGGTAACAATGGTGACAATACATTTTTTAAACTGAGTATTATTTGTAATTCACAATTTATGATAGGATACTGTAAAGATGATTCATGCTGCAACCAAAATATCTAATTCTCAAAGCTGAAATAAACCATATTATAATATTTTATATATTTACATAAAATCACAGTGACTCCATGTAGACGTTACCATCCCATTCATTCCTGCTGCACTGGTTTGTGAAACCACAGCAGCTGGTTTTCTAACGTCTCCTCCTTGGCAACATATTAACCTTAGTCTCTCACTGGAGAAGAGGAGGAACATCCCGGGTCAGCTGCTCAACGTGCTGTACAGCCAAGAGGTGAAGATTCATATCTCACATGACTCCAACCCTCCTCCGAGATAAACACAGTTATTAAAATCCTGAACAACATGTCCCAAACTTCAAAGTTATATAAGATGTAGATAAGTGAATTTGTTGCAGTAGAATCCGGTAAACAAGATAGAACATAAAGATGACACAACAATACGTCTGTAAAACATCACCTTGGCTATTGTGACGATATCTGTGGCCTTGTGGTTATCACGTTTATATTCTGATAAACGCATCTGTGACTGTGATGTTCAGGTCAAAGGAAAGACACGAGTTCATTGACTGTGCAGACACGGAGGACTTATTACTTACGGAAGTTTTCTTTACAGAAGTTAAGTCTGTTATTCTATCTTCCTAGATAGAGGTTCGTCAGTCGTCTCCACAGGAGATCACAACCGAGTCAACCACAAGAACCAGAACACTGACTGGGCCGTCCTGTTTACACTCCTTTGCTAAATTTCCCTGTGTCGAAGGACCAATAAAGTCTTCTTATCTTA
>NC_083643.1:2123762-2128762 GCF_963576545.1 Limanda limanda | reverse complement strand
TCTGCACAAGGCCCTCGAGGATTCCTCCAAGGTCTGTTCTCCACTGCATGTTCCAAAGTTTATCAAACCAGAGCTGGTCGCTGGGGCCTTTACTGCCGGGTCACTGCTGTGTGGGTCACTGTTGTTGTCATCAAATCTCAACACAACCAGTGTGAAATGTACACGAGGTGTAGAAGAAGAAATACAAGGCACTAAACAAACCAAAAACAATGTGAAGACAATGTACTTTACACGATTGTTGGTTGGTTTGTTTGTGTGTTTGTGTGTTTGTTGGTTTGTTGGTTTATCTGCAGGATTTTGCAGAAGCTACCAAACAGTTTTGCAGTAAACTTGATGGAAAGATGGGACGTGAGATGAGAAATAACTCATTAAACGTTTGTGCAGTTCAGAGAATTCTTGATATTTCCCCTGATTTCCCAGAGAATGATTCATGGATCTTGATGGAAACAATCAGGCACATGAAGGTGAATGATATGTTTAAATTAGGGCTGGGCAAGTTAACTCGTTTTAATCGAGTTAACTCAAGTGATGAGTTAACTCGATTAATTATTTTATCTCGCATTAACTCAGGTTTGATTATTTATTGTTTTATTGTGAAAGTCAGGCTTTTATTTTGTGAAAGTCTGTTGCTGACTGCTGCAGAACAGGAAAAAAGAAAATAATTGGCGGATAAACAATCGAGTTAACTCATCACTTGAGTTAACTCGATTAAAACGAGTTAACTTGCCCAGCCCTAGTTTAAATCTAAAGCTGGTTCTAGTGGATTTAAAGGCGGTTTCATGTGGTGCAGGATTTCTTTAGCTGCTGCCCAGTAACTGAACTACAGACCTGAAAGTATCACCAGTAAGCAGCTGAGATCATGTGGATTAATTAGAGAATCAACAGTTTGTGTCTTCAACAGTTTCACAAATATGTCCAAACAAACAGGAGGGAATTGAACGTTGGTCTTTTGGGCCTCGGCCGAGCTATGAGCTCTTCTGAGAGACATTCCAGTGGGGGGGGGGGGGGGGTTGTTTGCAGGAGCCCCTTTGACCTCACAAGTATCTAATCATGTTAAAGGATGAAGATGATACGAACAAATCCCACGAACAAACAGAAGATCAGACGGGATCAGATGATCCTTTATCGCTGCAGCAAAGGGGAAAGTAGAAATAGAAACTACAAAAGAGTTCATTCCTTCAAAGATCAACTTAGATTCACTCAAGCTGCACTAAACTACACTCATAGATATCAATCCTCTGAATGATGAGAGAAGATTATTCCCTGGGATGATGGTGAAAATGTCCTCGTAATGTTAAAGAAACTTTCTCAGTGTTGCATTGTTTAGTGTGCTTTGAGTTACACATTTCCAGTTTAATTCCTCTATTCACATGTTTTTCCTTTTTGAGTCTTACGTGAGTTGAAATCTTTTTAATTATGTAAAGAATTGTGCAAACAGGGACTGAAATGTTCTGAGTTCAGTGAGTGATGACGACTCTGGAACATCTGCCGTCCTGAGAGGGGATTTTATTACCTAGTGTGGACAAGATAAGAAACTACGGAGATAAGGATGTGTCTCCTGCACATGAGATAAATAACTTGTTCTCTCAAGCCAATTATCTCTCAGACTTTAGAGGCTCAGTGGAAAATTCACTCTTTCGTCAAGTTGCATTCTGGGTAATGTAGGCAGCAGGTGGATGAACCGTGTGACACAGACTGTAACACAAAGCAAAAGCAGCACAGTTTTCATCAAAGATTACATTACATTACATTACATTTCATTTAGCTGACACTTTTATCCAAAGCGACTCACAATAAGTGCATTGAACCCCGAGGGAACAAACCAAGAACAACAAGAATCAAGAAAGTACAATTTCTTCAAAAATAAAGCAAAACTACAAAATACTATAAGTGCCATTTAAGTGCTACTAAATTGTTTGTTTCAAAAATTGTTAGTAATGTCAAATTAGATTATGAGTTGATTGTTTCCTGGAATCTTCTTGTGCAAAGTAATAATACATAGAGTAACTAAAGTTGCCAGAAGACCAGAAAAGAATAGACCACGAAGCACCGGATCCATGATGTTTGCTTCAACCGTGTGATTCAGCTTCTACTGAGATCAGCACCTTCGGCCTGAGTTCACTCTGAGTGACTCTGACACCACAGCTGTATGAAACTGGTGTAAACATCTGCTCCCGTCTCTCTGCAGGCTCTGGATCTGTTGACTCCACCGGTCGCTGCCAACGCTGCTGCCAGGACCCGAGCCCACGTGCGCCGGGGCTCAGCCTTCTGTCAGCTAGAGCTCTACGCCGAAGGTTCCCACACTTTACACATCAGAATATAAACACCTTTGACTTGGGTTTAAAGACAAAAGCAACACATGTACGACTTCCAGCTCATTTGTGTGTGACGTGTCTCCTCAGGACTTCAGGACTACCAGGCTGCTCTGAAGATCGACCCTCACAACCAGGCGCTGCAGGACGACACACAGAGAATACGAGACGTCGTTCAGGGAACTGAGACGCTGTCAGATACAGATTAAATAACCATTCCACACTCATGGTGATTTCAATCAGATGATTTCACCTGCTGCTCAGGAAACAGCCCGACGAGCCCAGGAGGAGAAACTCAGAGATGCTCCAGAAACTCACAAGAGTTTGTAAAATGATGATATAATAGAATCAAAGAAACAAGGCGGGAAAATATCTCATGATCAATAAATCCACAGAAACAGAAACGAGAATCTGAACAGTCACAAGATTCTCGTCTGTGATCAGGCTTCTGCACAGGAGGACAAGAATAATCTTAACAGGGAGAAAACATATAGAAAATACACACTTGGTTCGTAAAAGTAAGATAATATTACAATATTGTACAGAAATGAGAGAGAAAGTTGAACATATTTATAATAAAAATCAGGGGAAGCATCCAGTGGTGTGGATATGAGTCCTCACTCAGCCAGATAGTATTTGTGGAGAGAAGGAAAAAGTTTGTTTACTAAAAACATGACTCGTGTATCACTGTAGACTCTATGAGTATGTGCACAGCGCCCCCATGTGGTCAAATGTTGAAAATAATATTCAGACATATTCAGGGGATTGTGTGTGTAATTTGCTACAGAAATAAAGTGTTGACACATCTGGGGCCTGGTTTATAAAACAGCAGGATTCAGGTTTGTTATCATAGATATGAGCAGTGGCGTATACACACAAAATGGGGTCTGAGGGGGTAATGGATCTAAATGAGGCCCCTGGACCAAGTGGTTGTTTGTGGTCACCTGACGTCCCTGACCAATCACGTCCCGTCCCCACAGAACCCCGAGTCACACGCTGGTTTCAGATTGAGGGGATTTGGAAAATCGCCGCTTTTCTTTGAAACCCCTTTCTGTGCTGTTTTATTTTGCTGTGAGTCTGAAGTGCAAATTGAGGTCAAGCGGTCAGACCATCCGGCGGGTCGAGACCCGGCGCCGCTGGGTCATGGGAAGGATCGGTTCCTGGAGGATTCTGTTATGAGCTGCTGGTTCCAATCCTTCTGAAATCCTTTAACGTGACATAACACAGATACTATAACTCCGAGAACACCGGCTTTTGAAACCCGGGTCCACAGAAAAGATCTCAGCCGATCAGAGCTCAGGTCCCACGTGACGGTGAAGTGGCTCTTGAAGGCGTCGACCACACACCCGGCGCTCAACACCCGGGACACAACTGAAATCTGTAAACAC
Organism: Limanda limanda; assembly: GCF_963576545.1. Taxonomy (NCBI): domain Eukaryota; kingdom Metazoa; phylum Chordata; class Actinopteri; order Pleuronectiformes; family Pleuronectidae; genus Limanda; species Limanda limanda. The sequence continues at coordinate 2,125,062 of NC_083643.1, read as the reverse complement.
CCTGAAAAGCCACCATTCTCCCTTTTTCCCCCTTTTTCATCTTCCACCGATTTTCTGTTTCTTCTAATCTCCTCATCAAATGTGCCAAAAGCTTCCCAAAGAATTACACATGGATCCGATTCAGCGGCGGCAGAATGGGATCATTAAGAGGCTTTGATTTGCGGCGGAGCGGCATTGTGGCCGAGCGGTTTGAGTGAATGATGCTCGCTGAATGACTTCTCTCAGCCGCTGAAAGGAAACACAGGTCCAGCGTGCACACGGACAAGCCAGGGCGCTCAAGTGTTTTTACAAAAGATTAATACGAGTGCTTGGAAATGAAGCACACGGAGGCGCTGGAAACTCACATTGATGACTTAGCTACGCTGAGAGGGTTCGTGATGAAACGATTTACATTCCATTTGATTCTAATGGGCGTCAGAGAGTAGAGAGGAACCAGTGACTCAGTCCGGAGGGAAAGATCTGTTCCAACTAGAAGGCGCTCGGATCCGGGGGGAGTTCCTCCGGGTCGCGTCTCGCCCTCGACAACATGTCGTCCTGTCACCAATCACACGCCTCTAATGACAACATGGTCACTGCTGTTGTCATCAAATCTCAACACAATCAATGTGAAATGTGCACGAGGTGTAGAGGAAGAAATACAAGGCACCAAACAAACCAAAAGCAACGAGTAGACAATGTAGTCGATTGTTGGTTTGTTTGTGTGTTTGTGTGTTTGTTTGTTGGTTTATCTGCAGGATTTTGCAGAAGCTACCAAACAGTTTTGCAGTAAACTTGATGGAAAGATGGGACGTGAGATGAGAAATAACTCGTGAAAATAACTGATATTTTTGAAAGAGAATGATTCCTGGATCTTGATGGAAACAATCAGGCACATGAAGGCGACTGATGTGTTTAAATCTAAATCTGGATCTAGTGGATTTAAACTTGGTTTCATGTGGTGTAGGATTCTTAGTTTTACATTTCTCACTTTATGACTGGACACTGGGATTAACGCCACGTTTCACTCAGTTATAAAAAAGTTGACCAAATGATCTTATATATTCTTCCTGAAGAAACATATCAATTCAAAATTATTTAAATGAATTACACAAAACTAAAATGGCATAAAAACTAAAAAAACTGCTGCCCAGTAACTGAACTACAGACCTGAAACGCTCAATCACACGCCTCTAATGACAACATGGTGTTTCTGACTCGTTGGATTGGACGAGCTCTGCTGCTGTCATGCAGTTTCCAATTTGTTCATGAAAATCTGACATTTTGGTGAATTGGCCACTGAATACTTCTGTTATTGATAGAT